>NC_072735.1:91224203-91451920 GCF_026930045.1 Uloborus diversus
ATAGAAAAATTAAAAAATCCCCTCCAAAAATTTTGATAGTGCAATTTGCGCCATAATCCCGCTCTGTGGGCACCCGTGCTCAATGCCATGAATAAATTGTAACTAATTTTAATGATAAATCAGGGGTAATAAATAATACATGATGCAATCAGATACATTTAAATATTTTATTTCCTACACGTTAATATTTTTAAGTTACTTTAGTAGGAAGGAAAGCTTTGAATGAGAAATAAAACTTTGAACGATACTTACGCATTCTTTGCATTGGCCAGGACTGTTTTAGAAAGTCTTTTTTGTTTTTAATCTCGCTGTAAAAATTCCTCACAAGCTAATCCAATATTAATTTTACAGGTCAACTTTACCTCAGAGCAAGACTAACTTATGTCCACAATCGCTACTTTATAGGAAAAAAAAGGAACATTTGTCTGGATCATTCAAAGGATAAGGGGTGCCCTCTTTTAACACTGGTAAATAATTACAGTTGATTGTTTTTTTTTTTTAGAATTACGTTTGCATGACTCAATATGTACTAGGATTATACATACAATGCAGAAAATCGCAATTTATAGACTCGTGTCAGTCTGGCTCTGAGGTACAGAAATGAGTTTTTGGACTTTTTCGGTCATCTGTAATCAAATTTATCTTTTTCCGCTACGTGAAGTAAACCAGCCAGGACACCGAGATTTTGTTTGAAGACCGAGACTGTCATGGTCAAACCAGGACTTCTGGCAATCCTACTTATAGTCTACAATTTCACCATCCAATAATGACTTAACCTTCCGAAATGGCTACTGCATGATAGATTTTTCTGTATGTTGCAGTGTTATATTTTGTTGCTTTTATATTTTTCTTAAATCTTATAATACCACCAACTTTAATTTTAAAACTCATATATTATTGCTTATTACAAGAAAAAGAAAGGATTATTTTCTCATAGCATGAGTATTGGAAAATAAAAATCTGTTTATTGAAAACTAGTATTACATTAGTTTTTATGAATCATAAGCCAATCAAATGTAAAAATAGTACATGTCTGTATCATTGTATTGTTTAATAAAAATATTTGTTTGCATTTAATGAATTTATTTTTTCCATTTAAATCCATATTCACTTTAAAACAGCCTAGGCTGATACCACAAGAAGTTATGATTCATTAAGTTTGCTTCAGATATTGAACCAAAAGTGAAAACATATAAAATGCATTAAATTTGAACCGGAACAAAAGAGCTTAACTTTAAATTTACATTAATGTCATATTAAGTACTGGTTTCATTTCAATGTGTATTGTGACTCTGATAAGTTTAAGCTTGACCTTGATAATGTTTATATTCTTTTGGGACATCAAGGAAGGGTAATTGGCACCAAATTGAGTTGGGTTGCTTTTGTAGAAGTTTCTCAAAAGTATTCCAACCCAAATCCGTGCAGCAATTACACGTCCCTTTTTCATTGAAGTTCCCAAAAAGAAGTAGTCAAGGTCAAGCTTGCATTTATCAGAGCCACACTATAATTTTTCTTTCTCAACACCAACTTTTTAATTCATTTTATAACTTTTGATACTGGACCCAAAATTCATGATTTTTTGTATCATGATTTAATTTTTAATTGCATTAAAAAATTTAACTGCTACGTTACAGATTCATCATTTACACATATTACACATTTTATTTATTATTATTAAGCTCAGCGTTTTCGATTTGAAAATTTTAATGTACTGAAAAAAGGTGGATAGGGTGGTTTTTCCCAGGGTGGACAAAATCTGACAACTTTGCCTTTCGGTGATATTTTGCATAGCTTTGAACCCGACATTTCTTTGAAGAAACTTCTCAAGATACCATTTAAGGATTTTTTTTTCTTTCCTCTACTAAATGCTTTCACTTGATTCATAACATATTATAGGATTCTAATAGAGAATTTTATCAGTTTATATTGATTGTTTTCAGTTGTAAGACGTGAATTTTTTGATAAGTTGACCAAAAGTTTAAAAAGATGTGATATATGGAAATTCACTGTATATTATTGTTTACATTTTGTTTCTCTAGCTGTGAAACTAGCTAGCAGACGAGTGACCGAAGCAATGGTTCGGTCACTCGTCTGGTCATCGGTGCTGATTCTACATTAGCTACCAGTTTGTTTGGCACTTTAGGCTTCCTTAAGAGGTTTTCCACCTCCATCTCACTCACTTCTTATGCCGGGCTGATGAGTGCTAATAAGCACAAAACTGCAGTCCTCGGCTGGAATTGACTGAGCTGGCGGTGTATTTCATGTATTTCTGCCTTAACCCTGGCTATAGGGCGGTAAGTAACTGAAAAGTATATATGGACTTTCAATATTTTACCCCGCCATGGAGAACAACATAGTGGCATGTTCTAAGTATGAAATCTCTCACTACACAGCAAATCATGGATTATACAAAGTATAGTTTTACCATATGGACACATCAAGCCATTGTTGCGTATATATAGATTATTGTGTTTGTATGTTGTAATATTTTATTTTACTTTACCCTGGTAAACTTTGCTTCTTTAATAGTAAATTGATAAAAATTACCCTCTTATCCATACTATTCACTACTTACTACTAATCAGACTGCCTATTGTTTGGGAGGAAAACTTTTTGACGCTTAAAATACATATTACTCATTAGTCTTAAAACCAATTTTGAATGTTCAACAGTTTGTATAAAAAATAACAATGACACATTCAAATAAAATAATTTTATTTTCAAAAAAAATCCATTGTTTTTATGAAAATCAGCCTTCTTGTGTGCAAAATTTTTCGCTATGCCAATGAATCTGATGGGATGTTAGCCACTTCAACTGTGATAACCTAGAAATATAAGTTGCATGCAAATCCTTCTCATTTGAGTATGAAAGGTTTTTTAAGAAAAATAAAGTTCTGCATCAATTTCCACACTACCTTAAAGTGGCATCCAGACTGGAGCATCATAAAACAGCTTCTGAACATGACCTAAGATCAAAAGCACTCTAGTGTGGATGCCACTTTGGAGGTATGATGCAATAAGCGCATTACCCCTTTTTGCAGAAGCAAGGCGGGTTCCCCAGGAGGTATATTTCCATCACAGAAAAGAAAAGCTATTTGCTACTATTTTTAAAATGTCATTAAGAATTGATGGTGTAATAATCATTTACAAGAGTTGTTAGATAGTTCTAACTAATGGGAAAATTTTATACCAGGTATGTATCCAATGAAGGTGTAAGAATTGGAACATTTCTCCATTTATAAATGTTCATCCATCTGAAAATGCAGCAGGAAACTAAAAAATACAAAATTGTGTTTGGAAAATCAATAATTTTATGTAAGGACATTACACAAATATTTTATTTACTTTGAAAAATAAAAAATCATTTATAAACAGAAAAGATATTAAAAGTAATACCTCTAGTGTGATACTTAAATGTCCAAAAGAAAAATATTTACTTGAATTGACTGGTTCTCAAAAATATTCATGGATGCAAGCCTTCATTGAGTTAGCACACTTTGTCCTTTGCCTAATATTTTAAATAAAAGAAATGAATAAAATTGTAGAAAAGTTATCAAAATTCAACATTTGACAAAAAAAAAAAGAAAAATTAATTTGAATTATGAAATTTTGAATCCAAATTATGTTTTTTGCAATCATGAGTTGCGACAGGACCCTACTCATTGGAGTTATCGTTTCTGGAAACAGCTCCTGTCCCTCCAAGCCAGCCCCTTCTCCTGGGCCTGGGCGGTTACGTGTTTAAAGTTTTGTGCATGTAGGCGCGCGTTCGTGCATGTGTCGGCTTGTGTGTGTGCGTAGACCTGTGTGTATGCATGAAGGCGCGTGCGTATGTGTGTAAAAGCGTGTGTGAGTGTATGAGCGTGTGTGTAAGTAGGACATGAACACCACCGCCGAGCTGATTTTAGAGGACAGTGGTTAGGACCAGAAGAGCCGCGCCTGCAGAGGCTCCAGGTCCAAGCTGAAAAAGGAACCACAACGCCAAGGACGGTCAAATAAAACAATTAGCAATCGTTATTGCTCAAAAAAAAAAAAAAAACACAAATAAGCAATTGTTGAAAATGCAAGAATATTAATGAACAACAAATGAGCGGTTTTCGGAAAAAATGTCCCGTTCGTATTGCTGGAGAATCAAAAATCAGGATACTACGTATAAAAAGCGAAAGAGATCCTTAAAGAGGCATAATAATTTTGTATCGGGATGGAAAAAAAAAACTACGTTTTGTTACAAAAATTAGAATTGTTTACAAGACATTTAAAACATATGAATAATTTTCCACATTACAGTCAAATCTCAATAACTCGAATATTCCTTTATCTCGAAGTTTTCATCGGATGCCAAACTTTTGAGACTGTTGTGAAAATTCCCCATAACTCGAAGTACCAATAACTCGAACGTTTTAGCCCATGGGACTTCGAGTTATCGAGAGTTGACTGTATTTCCTAACAAAGAATTAGTCTACTTATCTTCTGTTTCAAACACAAGTGACATTTCAATGAAGCACGGTCATGAAAATGCTTCATTAATAGATCAAAATATAAATGGAATCTTTCTTGCACTCAGAGTTATATTTTTACTTTCATAACTTAAAATTATATCTATGAAAAAACAGGATTTTTAAAGAAATTTTTAAATTTGATTAACGAGACTACTGTAATGTACATTGGTTTGAAATGCACTTCTTAATTTCACTTCAACAGCTTTGTCAAAAATGTTTGTATTCTCGTTGGGCCCTCACACCGAACATAGTATAACAGTAAAGCAGACCTGTAGGTACTCAGAAAAGTAATTTTGCATTGAAGGTGCACTGCTTGGCATTCAATTTATGGTACGAGATTTGGAGAATCACATAATATGTATACAGTATAGAAAATATGTTTAATCATCCAATGATAAACATAGAATGATAAGTGTTCTTCATCTCTTCAGCAGGAAATTACTAATATTTAAAAGATATAAATATGGCACAGCTCCAAAGACTAGTTTTAATCATTAAAATTTTGTACAGTATTTATATTACTTGACAAATATCACATGAATTTACAATTAATATACCTGAATCAATGGAATGCATGAGCTGTATATGAATGTTGAAAATTTATTTAACCTGAGAACTAATGTTGGGGGATGAAGGAAATAAGAATAAATTCAGGTAATTGCAGGACTAGTAGAATAAACCTTTGTATTCAACAAGAGAAAATAATTTATAGTTTTTTTGCACTTGGTGGTATAGTTTTTTTTTTTTTGTACTAATAGTGAGACAAGTTTACAACATTTTTTGATACTCAAAGCTAAAAAAAAAAAAAAAACTGAAAAAAAATGAATGATTTGTTTATAAAAATTCCATTATTTGATTTTTTTTAACGGGAATAAATGAAAATTCAAGAAGTATTATACATATCATTCAACTTTACATGGGCAAAACTGATGTTAACGTAACGACTATAAAGTGGAAATTAATGACGAAATAACTTACTATGCTTCAGCAGCTCGAGGCATAAAATTTGTATTCCTCCTTCTTACAAGATGGCTTGCACAAAAAGAAAGAAAAAGTTGACACAGCATCAGTTTTCAGTACTCTTTTTTTAGTCAGATAAAATCCTTGTGGTCATACATGGCCGTTGTGACAACCTTGAATATCGTGATTTGACATTGACAACCGATTTTTTTTTTTAGCTCTGTAGTTGAATGTGGAAGGATTTTGAGGGATATTTCCTGCTCCTTGCATTCTTCCTTATCATCATTATTCGTTCATCTACACGCACAACCGCTTGTTAGCATTTTTCTTTACGAAAAAACCTGATTTCGACAGCTAACGCCACGCTCCCAATACCTTTAACATTACCATGTGCGTTTGTTTTGCATAAGGAGCCGTATCCGCGGTGTTCTTCCTCTCGGCGTGAAAGTATCCCATTTTTCCTTATCTACATCCAACTCCATGTTTTCTTTACTCTCATCTGGTCTAAGGTGAATTCTATTTCTTTTAAGTTCACTTCCTGCCGCTGTTTTCACTAAGTAACACAGGGATTCAAGTGAAACACGGCTGATCGCAATGCACCGATGCGATCGCTATTTCCCCAATTTGAATTCAAGTGTAACATTGCGATTGTCTTCAGTCCCGATTCCCTCGCAAAATTTGCAATTGCTCTCGAGCTCTTGTAAGTCTGGAAAATCCCTCGCAAGTGCAGAAAAACATCAATGGCGTCTGTTTTGAATGCAAAGTTGATTTTAGAATTAATGGAATGTTATTGTTGAAAATTTTCAATTCTAAATTGGCAACTCAATGCAAGACTCGTTTTTTGTTTACCGTAACCGTTGCATTTTTGCAGTAGCCTTCATTTTACATTGGAAGTAAAATTGGTTTTATTTACTTAAAATATGCGATACTTCTTCAATTTAACATTGTTTTCATCCACAAATGCAGTACTTATTTTAATTATGACTTAATACTTGATGGCATAATATTCTGCATAGTCATTATACTACTTCGTCGTTTTGAAGAAATCAACGGAATTTTTTTCCGGCTGAACAACAATACAAGTTGAATTACGACTGTGATGAGAAATTATAATTAAATTCTCTTCATTGTTGTAATTTTACTAGTTAGTACTATACTAGTTGAGAAAGAAAAAGAAAAGGGATTGTTGAAAGTGAGTAAATTTGTTTAACGTTCACTATCTTACTAATATAAAATCTCAATTCTAGGCTAGTATTTTTCAATTATTTGCTAAAATTGCATTTACTTGCGCATTATGGTACAATAACAAAATGCATCAAACTTAGCTACATGGCCCCAGCATAAGTTCCTACTATGACATGCATTGTACTCCCATTAAAAGGTAAATTGTGAAAGTCTGAAATCTGGTAAATGTCGACACTAGTCAGTGCATATCAACATACACATACCAAAGGCATCGGTGATATACTTAATATTTCTGGTGAATCGTCAGTAAAAGTCGACATTCTTTAATTTTGGTGTTTTGCAGTAACATATATGTACTGCATATCCATGATTTTAAAAAAAATAATTGGCAGAAACATTTTGCTGTAAATAAATGAAAAAATAAATGACAATCCAAATCCCGTTGTTTATTTTTCCAATGAGGAAAAAAATAATGGCAGTACTTCACAAAGGTGCATATGCAAAACGTAGTCAGACAAGGGGGGCAAATTTCGAATTCAGTCGTTTAATACTGGTTTGGGAGGGGGGTGATAGTGAAAAGCGAGCAGTGCCAGATGTTAAGTTTTTCTGTTATTTTTATATGTCTGTGGCAAATGTTGAAACTGATGCCCTCACTAGTGATGGGCATTATCGAGACCTTTTGATAATCAATATCTTTCCAAATCGAGAACTTGAGCGATTGATAATCCAGATCTTTTGAAATCGAGAACTCCAGCTGAGTCGATCAATAACCAAGAATTCGTGACAATAAGAGTTCTCGAGTGATTCGATTATGCCCATCACTAGTCCTTACCCGTCTACCTTCAAGGTTTTATATCAAGTTTGAACAAATTTGAAGAAACTAATTATGGTGAATTTTGCCACCTTTCAGAAGTTGCCGCCTGTAGCAAGGGCTTGCTCCCATATATGTAGTACAGTCCAACTCACTAAAAACAAGCGCAAAGAGACCGCAGCATTTGCTTGTTATATATACCAGAGTGCTCGTAAAAAATAAGGGTTTGTGGAAAAAATCATGAAAATTTATACATACTGAGTTATTTTTATATTTCAATATAACACCAAAGTTAGCTATTTTCTTTGAACTGTCTTATTTCTCTCTTTCTTGTTATTTTTTCAAGGATTTCGTGATATGAAGAACATCGCCAATGGCATCTGCGGCTTTAAATAGTTCGAATTTTTTCTGCACTTTAGAAACTATTGAATACTGTAAGCCCCGCTTAATCGGGTAACAGATAAACGAATAACCCGTTTATACGAATAAAACCTCCTGGAACCGAATATTTCCCCATAGATGCAATACTAAAGATCCCCGCTTAATCGAATAATTTCCCCGGATAATCGAAATTAAGTAAGAACACTTATTGTTTGCATTCGACGAACCTCACCGGTCGACCGGTGAGTAACGGGTTACTTACTGCAAAGTTCTATCACCTTTCGGTTACCATTTTGTTGATTGGCTGATTAAAGCACGTGATCGGTTAACTGGTTGAGCCGGTTGCAAGCAAGCATCGAGTTAAACTATAAAGTAATATTTATTGCCAACTGTCTTTACATTAAGAAAAATAGCGCAGTCGATAACCTGATTAAATAACAGAAATAAATATTGTACACAATTTAGACGATGATAAATTGACAAATATTTAATGTAAGATATGGTAGACAAGGAGGGGGAAAAGGGTGTCAGAAAGTGTTCTCAAAAGATCATGAGCGAGCAATCGCCTATTATGAAATTTTTCAAAAAACTATGTTGTTCTGAAAAAAAGTGCCAAAAATAAAGATTTCATAACTGAAGTTGTAAGCTACTTTTTATAATTTTCATACCTACTTGTAATATACTTGTTTATATAAGAAATTATTTTGTTGTTTATTTAGCTTATTTCTAAAACTTAAGAAATAACACTAATTATTTCCCTTAAAAACTTGTTTTTTTATTATTATGTTTTAAGACAAGTTGTAAATTTAAAAAGGTAAATAAAATTTCCCCGCTTAATCAAATAATATTTCTTGGAACCGACGATATTCGATTAAGCCGGTCTGACAGTATGTCCAAGGCTTAAGGCTTAGAGCTACAATATCCTTGGAAGTATATCTCGGAAATGATTTAACATTCGCTTCAACAAATATAATTTCTAAATCCTCCTAAACTCCACAATTTTTTTTTAAAAGGCTATGTCACTTTTTCTCAGGATTTATGTCTTTTTGTTTTAATTCAAAATGTTAATGAAATTTTTCGAGAAATAGAATAATGTTTTCTGCAGTGGAAATTGACAGAAATTTTATGACTGACAAAAATATTGCTCGCTTGAAGTGGGGTTTGCTCAATAAGGTGAGTTACGCTCTTATAGGCTTAACATTGTACCAGCCAAAGCTTTTTGATTCCCTCGCTTAATCCAAGTTCTCGTTAAATCAGGGCTCGTTATAAGCAAATTCGACTGTATTAACCAGATACACTACAAGAAATGGTTCCGTAGGTAATTTAGACCTTTTAGTAAATAGACAAGTGCTCGAACAAGATGTGCAGAAACAACTTCTGCCGTAGCCTCTGATAGGATGGAAACAGCATTGTATCCTCGTTGGCTATGTTTTTGCCCATTTACTTCAAAATTTGCACAGTTGGTGGCTGCAGCTGAGTTTTGCATCTAGTTATATTACAACATGCTTCCTTCGCCCTGGATCCGGCACTTGATGTACAAGAGAATAACCTGCAATTGTACCAGACAGTCCGGTTATCACATCCAAAGACTGCAGTTTGGTTCTTATTAGAACTCATCAGTCTGGAATAGAGTGAACAACCGAGCTGGAGGCAGATATCAACTCATTGGAGCTGAGAGCGCCAACAAACTGGTAGACAAAGTAAATTTATCTCACCAGTGGGTGTCCGCAGCATGGTGCGGTTCGACTTGTGGCGGGTTATACAGCATGTAGCGCCGTAATACTACATGAAGTACATGGCTGGTTTTAAGGCCAATGTATGCCTTTACATGCGGCGGTGATGGGAAAATTGTATTACAGCAATGCATTTGAATTTTTAAATCTCAGACTTGTTTACGCAGGGCCAACGAGAGACCATTGCAGCCTAGTCGAAAACTAGGGGTCACAGCTCAGTTTTATGAGGAGAGTGGGGGCTGGAGACCAAATTAACAACAGGTTCGCCTTGGCTCTCAGCTGCCCTGCTTTTACCCCAAAAGCAAACCAATTCCCACTATTACTCCCGTATCCCTGAAACAGCTATAGTCTAGAGGGAAAAAGATTCCAAATTCTAGAATTTCAAAGCTTCCAACTCGTATCTCCTAACCTAAAATTGGCCTGACACTGCAACCCCGGTTTTAAGTAAACCTTCACCTCCATATAAAAAATTTCTCGTTATGCTACAATGCCCAAAAACACCCCTTTGTGTCCATTTCCAGGGCTAGCAGGCCCCTTGTGAGCTAGCTTCAAAGTTTTTGCCTGGCACATGGCTGTCCAAAGAGAAGGATGAGCAGGGCATCCCCCGCCGGGCGGGAGTGAAGACATGACAGCAAGCTCTAAACTGAGCTTTAGCTGCATTAAAATGTACTCTTTTTACTTTTATTCAGTACTAGTGGTACCCACACCGCTTTGCCCATAGTAGAAAATTAAAAGGTCTTTTGGTTCGCCTTTATATTTAAGTAATGTATGGTGAATTTCTCGCCAATTCACTTGCCCATGTTACAGTTCCGCGTTATGATGATTTCGTAATTTACTATTCCACATTGTGATGATTTGGTCGGAGAAATTTTCTGAAAATTGGAATAGAAAAAAAAACAAAATTGATTTTTGAAATATCGCTTCGAGGTGCACACCCTCATGCTACAAACTTTGCTAAATTTCATGAAAATTGGCCAAATGGTCTAGGTGCTATGCAAGTCACATAGATCCAGACAGAGAGACTTTCAGCTTTATTATTAGTACAGATTTAATTTAAAATACTAACACATTCCTGTCATTTTTAATAAAAGGAAAGATAACATGGTCAGTCTCTTCGGACGGCCCTGCCCCTGCTTTCCTACCCTCTGTGCGGCCTTGGTCAGGCCCGGATCTACATACTCGCAGACCCTTCAGTGTGTGTGGGGAGGGGGGCATGCCACTGAAAGTGCCCCCCGGCCCTTAGTGACATAGAAATTTAGTAGGCAGTTAGCCGCCGTGCTGATTTTTGGCAGGGGGCCTCAAAATTGATAGATTCGGGCCCGAATCATACTGTGTGACCCTGGTCATACTGTGTTCTTTCATTGTTCGTATTACAGTACATGTAGGTGTAATTAGTTTTATAATTTTGTATTTGAATAAAATTTCTTTTTTGAAGCTACACTTATTTCATGGTAACAAGAAATTAGTTTACATTTTACTGGTGAAAAAACAACTGACTTCCCTTAATAACAAAGAAGATATACTGCAATCACACCTGTTTAAACGAAATCAAAGAGACCTATTATGATCTAGATGAACTAAAATAAGTAACATACAGTAAAAATGTTTAGTTGAAGTAAAAAGAACTTATCTCTGCACAATGTGTATCAGCATTTCAAAACTGGATGTATCTTATCAATGTGATTATTTGTAACTATTCTAGAAATTGGTTCCAACTTTTGAATTTTAAACTTGTACATAACCCAAACTATTAACAAAAACTCTCATTTTGCTTCATAAGTAAACATATTTTTACTTATTACTTGTGCAAATGTATTCAACGTAGGGAAAAAAAACATGTTCAAATCAAACAGATATTACAATAGGCAGTTTAAATTCAAAATTCTCTAAGTATTATTCAATTGTCGTTGTGAGAAAATTATTTGAAAATCTTTGATCCTCATGAGATTCATTCTCATCGGATGATTATCAAATCGTAATTTTCCTTTAAACATCATGCGTTTTATTCAAAACAAATACAATGTGCATGTGGAACATATAGAGCATTTCTTAAACGGCAACATTTTTTATCCAGTTTGCTTTCTTTTCCAACTGTAGAACTGAAAGTTGGAAAAAAAAAATAGCACGGAATATATCCATTACGCGAGCGAACATGATTTCAACATCAAAACAAATATTGCATCACGATTTTAACCATCTCAAACCCAGGGAGCTCAAACCTAATTCTCTCATTGGTTGACATCAGTTAATGGCTCCAAGTACATGCGATTATCATCGACCAGTAGCTCCTACCCCGACTTCTCACTTGCGATTGTCCAAATTGTTTCACTTGAATTCGACTGCCAACAGCGATTGCAAATCTCGGTGATTGCGATTGTCTTTTTTGCGATTGTGTGTGTTTCACTTGAATCCGGCCCTTGGCGAGATTAGAGTCCCTATATGAAAACGTAGTTTTCAGAGTTGCGACAACAGCTACGCTCGGAAAGCGCAACCGGTTACAGGGGGAAGATAGGGTTGCCGCCGAGCTGCAAGATTGGCTCGTTGCTCGCTTTCGAGTTTCATTTAAAAAAATAGTCGCAAACGGGAGCGGAAAGACTGGCTGAAATGGGTTCTGGTTCTGAAAGGATGTAAGCACGCGGATTCGAAAATGCATACTGTTCAATAAGTGAAACGCTCGATTTTGATTCAAACATTAAAAAAAGACAAAATGGCCCTGTGTTAGCAGAATAAAGAGCAGATTTTTTTTCTTAAACCTTATTCTCTTTAATACGATCAATTTTAAATTAATCAAAAGATTCCGAGACAATGAAAATTAATTATAATTTTAATTGATTCAAAATGAATGAAAGAATAAAAACTGATTAAGAAAATGAAAATAAATAAATAAGCAACAAATAACAAACATAAAAAATTGCTTGTTTTTGCTACATTAAATTAAGCTTTATAAAGATTTTTGAACATAGAAATATTTCTTATATTGATATCAAACGCATTACTTATTTTTTTTCTATAAAAGGAAAAATATACAATTTTCTGATTTAAATGGAACAAAGCTTAGCATTAGCTTAAAAATTCCGAAAGGAAATATATGCCTGGGATGCCCACCTACTGGGGGGGGGGGGGGCTGTTAGGGGTGTGGCACCCATGTATATGCAAAGGAAAGTTTGAAAGAGTAATACTAGAACTGTGTAGAAGCTTAAAACAAGGTATCCTATCCAGGCCAGGATCTATACATTTTAGGCCTCCCTGCAACAAAATCTGTATAGCCCCTCCCCAGAGGCCATCAGTGTATATTTGTAACGTTAAATAAGTCTTAGTGCTAGGTTTTTTGTCAATTTTTTTCTTTAATTTCAGAGGCGGTTGGACCCTTTAAGAAGTGGGGCACCCACACTGCGGGGATCCTATCTCGCCCCAACCCACTCCAAAAAAAAAAAAAAAAAGAGATTAAGAACCTCTAAATATTTTAATGGTTTTTAGTGGGCACACCTGGTTAATAGATTAATTTGTATAAAGTTGAAAACTGAATTATATTAATCAGAGGTCATTTTTATTTGAAACTAGATGCAGATAGAAATATTCAGAAATAAATTGGGAAGTTAAGGAGGGGGGGGGGATGTTTCGACACATTATATTTTTTCAACACCTTCATAAATGCATAAGAAACAGATGTCTCCATTATTTTATATTTATCTCTTGAAAGTACACTATCTATTATTTAAAATTTTCAACAACATTTTTATACCAAAACAAAATTAGAATGAAAGGTAGTAAGAGAGTAGACATTTTTTTAATGAAACAAAATTAAAACAATTCAGAGCACCAAAAAAGGACTTGTACTTATTTTGAATTTTTATGACAAAGCAAAAACTAAAAATTGAAAACAATTTAGCATGAGGAAAACTCATTTCTTTCATGCTAAGTTTTCAGATCAATAGCATGATCTTATTGTTGTAATGTTGTTGTTGTTGTAAACAACATAGATCTCTGTTGTTCAATTTACTTTTTTGGTGTTATTGTATCTATAAACTTGATTTAAAACACAAAATTTTCAGAATTTTCATCTGAAAAAGAAAACATTAGTTTAATTAAAAACTTCAGTCACTAATTCGCTAATCTTCAAAAAGTGCAACTTTGCTATCACATGCCTTTTAGTTAAAACTAAGGAATAATTTATTATTTTTTAATTTCAGCAAAAATATATCCATTTAAATCTGCCGACAGTTTTTTTTTTTTTTGTAATAATTTTTCTTTTTTGGTTTGCAGCATGTGAATTCTCAACTCCATGTGTTAGAATTTAATTGATTCAAAATAAATAAAGAGATAAAAAAAGGTAAGAAAATGAAAATAAATAAATGAACGACAGATAATGCACATTAGAAATTGCTTGTTTTTGTTTCGGAAAGGCAAACGTTGTAAAGAGTTTTAAATGTAAAAATATTTCCTGTAACCATCTGAAACGCAATATCACTAATTAAAATGGCTTGCTATAAAAAAAAAGGCTAATTAAAATTGCATGTTTTAGTTTACCCTGTACAATTTTCTGATTTAAATGTGATTAAGTTAAACATTAAAATATAAAATTTGAAAGATAAATATGCAAAGGAAAATTTGAAAGTTCAATACTAGAAATAGGTAGATGGTCAAAACGAGGTAACCCCTCCCCCCCCCCCCAAAAAAAGAAAGAAAGAATACCAAGAACCTCTAAATATTTTAGTGGTTCAGTAGGCACTCTTGGTTAAAATATTAATTTGAATAAAGTTGAAAATTATTACCTTAATTTGATGTAGATAGAAATATTCAGAAATAAATTAAGGAGTTGCGGGGTGTAATTTGAAACATTACTTATTTTCAACTCATATGAATAAGAAACAAATGTATCTATTGTTATTTATTTATTGATCTGCATCACATCATGCATCTATTACTTACATTTTGAACAATATTTTCAAATCAAAACAATATTATAAAGAAAAGAAAGTAGACACTTTCTTAATGAAGCAAAGAAAAAAATCATTCCCAGCACCAGTAGAGGACTTGTACTTATTTTCAATGTTCGTGGAAAAGCAATGTTTACATTTAATTTTGACAGAGATTTTAAATACAACTTAGCATGAAGAAAACTCATTCATTCCATACTAACAGTTCAGGTTATTACCACATAAAGATTACAACAAAAGTCTCTAATGTTCAATTATTTTTTTTGGTGTTGTTACATCTGTAAACTTTATTTCAAACATAGAATTTCTAACATTTTTACACAAAAAAAAAAAAAAAAAACAAATGTGACCAACTTCCCCCAATTAATTCTAATTTGAATTCCGAAACTTTGAATTCAAATTATGTTTTTCGCAATCATGAGTTGCAACAAGACCCTACTGATTAGAGTTATTGTTTCTAGAAACGGCTCCCCCCCCCTAAGCTTGTCCCTCCTCCTGGGTGGTTACGTGTATAGTTGTGTTTGTAGGTTTACGTGTGTGCACGTAGGCGTGTGTATGTGTGTAAAGGAGTGCGCACGTAGGGGAGTGTATATGACCATGCGTGTGTAGGACATGGACGCCACCGCCCAGCAAAAGTGGATTCCGGTGGACAGTGCTCAGGACCAGCCGCGCCGCCGCCGGTGGTGCTGCAGCCCTGGTCCAAGCTGAAAAAGGAACCGTAACGTCAAGGACAGTCAAATGAAAGCAATAAGCAATCGTGATTGCTCAAAAAAAAGAGAAAACAAAGACATTTTTCTCAATGAGGCAATTAAAATCAAATTCAGGGTACCAAAACAGAATTTGTAGTTTTTATAGATTTTGGGCAAACTATTATTGTTAATAACTGCTTAAGTAACAAAATAAGCAAAGATTAATCTTTGTGTTTTCTGAAATGCAACGTAACTTTAAAATATTCACATGTTCAAAATATGGTTATTATTATCAAATTTTTAAAAATTCTTTACTCCAAAGTATCATTTCCTAAAACTAATAACTATGGACAAAACACAAGTTTAATCAAAAATTTCAGTCATTTATAAGCATAAAGAAAATAAATTTTGTTATAGGCTTTACTCCCATTTACTCAATTAGGGAGTTTCGATTAGACAGGGCAAAATATACTGATGCTTGTAATTTATTTTCTTTTATACTATTTGTGAAGTGAATGTTTGTGAAAAAAAAACCCTTGATTGAAATAAATTGAATTTTTTGTTCAGATTTTTTCATATAGATTGCAATTCCATTCATTACCCTGTATCATGGATGGATGAACATGACCTATATTCCAACATCCTGAAAAATGCTTCCAGAATTTAGTCAGAAACAGAGAAGGTGCATTGACAGTCGGAAGCAGGCACGGATCCAAAGGGGGGGCAATGGGGGCAATTGCCCCTCCCTGGGAAAATCAGGGGCGCCAGTAGGAAGGGGGCGCCAAAAGCGTCCCTGGACGAATATTTAAATACCAAAAAGAAAGAACGAAGGATAGTTGGAATTTATTTGTCTCATTCACCAGTTCTCAACCTGTGTGAAATGGGGCGCTTCCGTGCCCCTCTTGTGGGCGCAATATCCGCAAGTTATGAGCTTTCTTTCTGAATTTGGTAGGAAAGTTTTGGAATTGGGTACTAAAGAAAGACATTTGGAAAATTTATTTGGTTCATTCACTACTTCTCAATGTGTGGGGAGTACGGTACGTCCCTTAGAGGCACAATATCCGCAACTTATGAATTTTCCTTCTAAATATAGCGGGGGGGGGGGGGGGGGAGAGTTTTGGAATTAGGGACAAAAGATAGAAATGTACTTAGCAAATTTATTTTTCTCATTTACGATTCTAAACCAATATTTAGTAGGGCGCTTCCACGCCCCTCTTAGGGGCGCAATATTCGCAACTTATAAAATTTCCCTCCAAATTTAGGGGAAAAATTTTGAAATTGGGTGTAGAAGTAGACATTCAGAAAAGTTATTTGGATCATTCACCAGTTCTCAATCTGTGGGGAGTAGGGCGCGTATCCGTAACTAATGAGTTTTCCTTTGAAATTTAGAGAGGAAATTTTGGAATTAGGTACAAAAGAAAGAAAGATACTTGGAAAATTTATTTGTCTCATTTACCGGTTCTCAACCTGTGGGAAGCGAGCTCTAGGGGGCGCACTATTCGCAACTTGAAAATTTTGACTCTAAATTTAGGGGGGGGGGGGGGGAGTTTTGGAATTTGGTACAAAAGAAAGAAAGACATTTTAAAAATTTATTTGGTTCTTTCACCGGTTCTCAGCGCACCCTGGGTGGCGCAATATCTGCAACTTATGAGTTTCCCTAAACATCTACTGGGAAAGTTTTGCAATTGGGTACAAAAGAAAGAGAGACATTTGAAAAATGTATTTGGTTCATTTACCGATTCTCAATCTGTGGGGCGCCCGCGCTCCCTAGGGGGCGCAATATCTGCATTTTATCAGTGTCCCTCTAAATTTAGGGGAAGTTTTGGAACTGGGTACAAAAGAAAGACATTTAAATTTTTTTTTTAACTTCATTAACCGTTCCTCAACCAGTGAGGAGTGGGGCGCGTCTGCGTCTGCTTAGGGGCGCAATATCATAAGAATTGCCCGTTCTCAACAGCGGATACAGAAATTTTTCAAGTGAGGAACGATTGATTTTAATCATTCAACCTTTACTACGTATCCTGGTTATACATATTAATAACACAGGTTTAAGTCTCCAATTCTGAAACATTTCCGCTTGAGAACTCTGATCCCCCACTTCCTTTCCCTACTATTATCGAAGATCATCTAAAATTGCGTTTTTTAACATTCAGTAATAAAAAAAACTGCGGGGGAGGTCCTCCTTTATCCTCCTAATATCATCGAAGAGCGTCAAAAATTCCATTATTGACTTCAATTTCTAAAAATTTCTGGGAGAGAGTTTCAGAATTCCATTTTTTCGTTTATCGTTAAAGCTGGCTTGCGATTGTGTTTTTAATTTATGATTTTAGTTTTCAAAAATGTCCGAGGGAAGGGGCGAACCTCTCTCCACTCTGCCATCACCGAAGATCGTCAAAAATTGCGTTTTTGAAACTTTGATTTCGAAAAATGTTCGCAAGAAAGTTCCAAATCCAAACCCTTCCACTAACGCCTAACGTCATCAAAGAGATACTACATTTACATCTTTAGTATTTTAATTTCGACAAAATTTCCAAGGGAGAGCCTCCTAACCTCTCTTTGCGAAGCACCATCGAAGATCATCTGAAATCGCGTTCATGAAAGTTTTTCAAAAAAATACACATAAACCTCATTCCTTCCTTCAACATTACGAAAGATAGCTAACAATAGCGTTTTTACGACTTAAGTTTTGAAAAATATCTGGAAGTAGGGGGTTTGGAGGTGAAAACACCCCTCAGAGCCATTGGTTTTAACATAAATGCCAATTCTAACACAATAGTTTGAGCAAAAAAAAAAAAAACCTTCAAAAGGTTTTTTTGATTAAAAAAAATCCACTTCATCAAAAAACCTCCTCCCGAGGGTTTTTTTGATAAGAAAAAATAGTCCCTCCAGATAGTATTTTTCATCGCAAAACCTCCTCCGGAAGGTATTTCTGGCTGCGCTAGTGCAGTCTTTAATTACATTCTTATTATGTGGCGCAACCAGAGGAGTGGTCCACAGGATCCGTACCTACCCCTGAATGCTGAGTTGATGTTTTTTTTCTTCGGAAGTATTCTTTCTTACTGAAAGGGAGGAAGGAACATGTCTTAGGGATAGAAAAGTTATTTTAACAAGGAAATGAAATGTTAGGAAAAAACCCTAATTATTTTAAAAAGAAATGTTTAAATTAAAAACCTTTAACAGTTGCAGATTCTTGGTCAGCTAATTTGTTCCACCTCCCTTCTGAAAATAAGAATGCTGTGCGCGAAGCTCGCCCCTTCCCCCCATCGAAAATTATTACAGATAGTCTCAAATTTTGTTTCCTGGTCTTTAATTTTGTAGAGATTATTCAGGAGGAAGAGCCCCCGAACACCCCACCATCTAACAACACCGAAGATCGTCTGAGATGCGATTTTGAATCTTCAATTTCGAAAAATTATTAGGCCCTTAACCTTATCAAATATTGCCTACAACCGCATTTTTAAGAGTTCAATTTCGAAAAATTCCTGGGGAGGGGGTCTTTGAAATCCGTTCCTCTAGTATCAATAAAGAATGACGAAAATTGTGTTTTTAAAGCTACAATTTTGCTAGTTTTAAGGGGATGAACCTCTGAATTTTTCTCTCTAACATCATTGAAGAAAGTCTAAAAACCTTTGTTTTAAGGACTTCAATTTCGAGAAACTTCCAGAGGAGAGTCCTCCCTGAACTCTCCTCTCCTCAATATCTTCAGATTGTCAAAAATTTCGTTTTTGGAGCTTCAATTTTGAAATATTGGCTGGGGGTTGGGGGGTAAATCGACTCAAAAAATCGGTATTCTAGTAGTTCAATAATTCTTCGCATTCTAGGGCTTTTTTACCGTTTGATAATAGCCTATTTGCATCGACATTTCCTAAACCCCACTTTAACATCCACAAATGCAGTCTATAATCACGTTTCTAAGACATAAATTTCAAAAAAATTCTGAGGGGGGGGGGGGAGCCCGAACATTTGCTTCCTTTAACATTACCAAAGATCATCTCCCAGTTTTGACCTCCCAACGGTCCTGTTAGTTTTTGTATGTGTGTTATATATTACGTATATACCATATGTCTGAGGGAATTTTTTAAAAGTGCTCCCCCTCCTCCCCTTTCAAACGAAAAAAAAAATATTTTCAAGTTGTGCACCTGCTCTTCTTTTAACTTCAGATGGAATGCAATCGCGTTTTTAAGACTACAATTTTGAAACATTTTTGAAGAATCCCCGTCCTCCTTCCGCTAACTTAATTGAAGATCGACTGAGATTGCGTCTATGGCAGGTGCACAGTCCCTCAAATTATCACCCCCATCGCCTCTCCCTTGCATCCGCGCTTACATTTTTGCATTTTGTTATTTGAGGCTGTACTAAAACAATTGTTTACACTGAAAACGTTATGCGCATCAAGTACTTTTATTGCAATAATAAATTAGAATACCTTGTTGTACTTTTTTTTCCTTGATGGGGCGAGTGAGGGGGGGGGCACCAAAAATTAATGTCCAAGGTGTCACCCGTTCCGGGAACTCCACTATAAAATCCTATTATGTCCTACATTAGTTTATTTAAATTATTTTTCGCTTCCAGTAGCAATGCATTTTTACTTAATACTTTTTTTCCCTAGCGGGAGAATAGCTGAATGTTCAAAAGTAAAGAAGATGAGGATAACAATCAAAAATGTGATTTTTCATCTTTGAGAATTCATTTGGTGGTTGGGGGGGGGGAGCGCCAGGTGTGTGGGGGCGCCGAAATTGAAAAAAAAAGTGCCCCCTCCTGAGCCGAATCCTGGATCCGCGCCTGGTCGGAAGTGGACTAAGATAACAGTTGCTACCTATCCCTTTCAAAATTGGAGTTATTTGCAGTTATTCAAATCCTGTCCTGTAGTTTAAGTGGGGAGAAAAATCTCTTCTGGAGAGGGAGAGGGGGTTTTCTGGATAACTACACAAAGAGAATAAGCATCAATGAACTGTTCATTTAATGCTGAAATAAACAAACTTAAATATATCTTTCATAATTTTATGTATACCTTAAATTACTTCAATTGAATACCGAAAAATTTATTAAAAATCTAAATTGAAAACAATATTTTTACATGACAAACAAGCATAAACCTTAAAGCATTTGTTTTACAAAACAAATTCAAAACTCTAAATTTAGAGAATCAAAACAGAATTCCAGCTATTTCTCAATTTCTGTTGCAAATTTGTTTGTTTTACC
Source organism: Uloborus diversus (assembly GCF_026930045.1). Lineage (NCBI taxonomy): Eukaryota > Metazoa > Arthropoda > Arachnida > Araneae > Uloboridae > Uloborus > Uloborus diversus. The sequence continues at coordinate 91,244,598 of NC_072735.1, forward strand.
TCTTTACATTTCAATATTATTATACAAATGAATGATAATAAATATGATAATAAGCGTGACAAATCAGAAATACAGCACTGTTTATATGAAGAAGATTAAAATTTTATTTAATTACACTATTTAGCATTTAAACACAGAATTTTTGTTGGTTTGTGTGTCATTGTTGAAAGTCCAAAGACCATTTCGGCAACAAATTTTCTGAAGTCATCAGCATAATAAGAAGCATAACAAACATGAATGGCATATTATGTATGGAAGTTTATTATTTTTTTAAACAACCTCATTAGTTTTGATAAAGCTGTCAAGCTAAGAAAACTTGGAAAATGATTTCTGGACATCCTTGTAAACTAAATATTGGAGATCATTCTATTATACAATTCTTTAAGCAAACAGTACAATACTATCATGAGTTTTCTAGAACATCTGCATCAGGGCCATTCAGCTATTAGTTGAGCTTTCTTCAAGTTGCAGAATATCTGGAAGAAAATTAAAAAACATTAAGGGCAAATAAATTTAAAAGCAGAAGTAAAACTCTTCAAATGTGCTAAATCATCAATATGGCTGAACACAATTGGTAGGAATGTTTTTTTAAACTAGTTCATAAAATTATAAATGGAAAATAAATAAACACACTTTAATTGAAATAGAACTGTATTTCAACTACTTTGCAATAAGTGTGTTGTAAAATTTAATTTCAAATAACAGGATGTGTTTTAAAAACACTTGAAAAAGTAAAACACATATTATAAAGGAATATTTTACTTAATTCATCAATCTCTTTTGACTAGCATAGATTGTTTTTCATTTAATTATGTACATATTTGTTACTGTGCATCATCTTTGCTCTTAAGAAGAGAAATCATAAGTTTATGATGACTAAAATAAGTAATGAACGTTCGTGATTCTAAATTTTTTAGGAACCGTGAGAAAACTTGCTTGTTTTTTCCGCACCTTACTTAGGAATATCCACAACAAAATTGTAGGGGGAGGTGGGGCACATTGGACAGTGGGACATGTTGTACGGGTTCCAATTATTTGAATATTAATATTTTTTAATTTATTTTTTGACCAACAAATAGCTCCTATGGTCCTACAAATCCTATAATGAAATCACATGGTAGTTATATTGAACAAATTTTATTCCAGAAAGTGTTATTTCAGCAGTCCTCAGTACTTTTCAGAAAACTATGAATTATTTTTTTTAATGGTTTTAGTCAAGATTGCGAAAAAAAAAAATGAACTCCTGTCTTTACATGAGTTTAATTTTTTCAATTTTTCAACTTCAATGAATTCAACTTTTACATGAATGCCAATACCTCATCAAAGCGCTTACTTGTGATTGTGATTGGAAAAAATGTGAGTGCATACTAAAGAAATTAACCATACTGTTTTTGTTTGTTTTTAATATATAAATTTAAGTGACGTAAAAATATAGGGAATGCAATATACTGATGCTTGAATTTAAATTCTTTAAAATAAAGCCACATTTTTTAGCAAATTCATTTATCTATACCTGATATTTCAGCTGGCCACATGAATCAGTTTTGAAAGTTTCACCACTGTTTTAGAGCATTTGAATTCCCCTTAATTTCAATGTTCTATTTCCTGACAAAAGTATTGATTTTCTAAAGACTTCAACAAATTAAGATAAGCTCTGATAAATTGAATATTCATTTATATATATATTTATTTTTATGAGTGGTTGAAATGAACTCGGATGCAATTGAATTACTTTTTGAGTGGGTGAAGCAAAATCATGAACATGTAATAAGTAAATATAAATAATGATTGAAAAATTACTTTTAAAGTTGATGCATTATAATAATAATATAAGAAAATAAATAACTCTGATTTAAGGAAGCAGTTACTAAACACTTTATTTTGCAATTGGTTGAAAACATCGGATAAATATCAAAATATCCAATATACAGTCGACTCCCACTACAAAGTAATCCGACTTAAGCGAAATGGCAATAACGCGATTTTTTCAACAGTAAAGAATTTTTGAGCTAGCGCGAATTCCTTGCCCGCAAAATGAAAATTTTCGGAAAGGAACCGCAGTGAGTAAGTCGTTTTCGTGAATGGACCTTCATCCCTTTAGAATCACTGAGAGCAGAAGAAACCACACTGTACTAGTCTTTTGTCGCTTATATAAATAACTACTTCTCATTTTCCATTATTTTTTTTTCATTCTAAATGCGAAAGTTAACGAAATATAACGACACCTAGGAGCGCTGCTTTATCTAAAGTTGGTGAAGATAGAAAGAAAAAGAGAACGTTTCTGACAAATAAAGAAAAGGTAAAGCTTCTTGAAAAGCTGAAGCTGAACCAAAAAATGCTTCGAAGGGTAGCACAACAATTAGGTATGATGGTATGAGTGAATCTTCCATACGTACAATTAAAAGTCAAGAAAAGGAAATCCAGAAAAGTTCACCGAGTAATAGTATCCAAGCAAAATGCAAAAATTATGAAAATGGAAGCTGTTTTTTTATTGTAAATTAAAGAAACCAGGAAGAGGGGAAATACCATAGATGGAAACTTTATAAAAGAACCAATGAAGCAACTGTATTTAAAAATATATTAGAATAACAACAGCATAAATCATCATTTTTACTTTTTTTAAGTTACAAATATCATTATTGAATCAACTGTACAGTACAACTATAATTTGTTCTCCTTACTACATGCCGTACGTACAGTACTGGTTTATTTTATGTCTTTCTTTCCCATTGATCATTGTTTCTGTGCATCATAGCAGTATTTTATGTTGAATAAAATAGTTTTTTTTTAAAATACAAATAAAAATTAAGTTCTTTATGTAAGAAACAGTAAGGTATGGTTAAGAAAAGGTTTTTAACTGTGTAAGGTTGTATTTACACGTGTCTAAAATGATTGGTTATGTTTATAAAATTTTTTACACATACCTTTTTCCACAACGTGAAATTTCGACTTACACGAGGGGTCTTGGAACGCATCCCTCGCGTAAGTCGGGATTCGACTGTATATCAAAATATCGGATATTTTTGAACTCTGATCTTTACAGATAATCTCAAAACCCCACGATGACAGCCTTTATTTTAAAATGCAATTCCACACTAGTTAAAATTTAACTCTACATTAATTGAGATAGGATTATTTAAAAATCATTTTCCCACCAAATATCGAAATTTTTACGAACTTGATGTGGGGTGAGAGCTTCAAGTACTTTATTTTTCTGCTGATCTAGAAGAGTAGAATTCTTCTAAAGTTTGATTCCAAGAAACAGGTTGTGTCATAATGACACACGATAGACGCGAAACATGTTAATTGTTCATCAAATACTTTTGATTAGATTATATTTCTTATTCATTTCCTTACATAAAATTATATACATGTGTCCACTGATAATGATCATCTTCCTTCTTAAGAAGAGAAATGATCTGTTTACAATAACTAAAGTAAGTAATAACAAATGTACATATTGATCTCTGCGCTGTCTGAACGCAGTACATGCAACCATACAAAATGAGAAAGGAAGCGAGCAGAGTGTAATGTCTCACTTTTCTCCAATACCTGAAGGCAAGCAAGCCACTGCTTTCCTTTTAACCGACATTGCTTATCCCCACCACATTTCGCCACACAAAAAGGAAGGATCATAACTTCAAAGCCCTCGCGTAAAAAGTTTCACTTAAAAAATCTTTGATTCAACATTTTATCATAAAAGTATTGATATTTCAACCCGCAAAATTTTAAATGTACCCAATTTCTGACAAACAAGAGCTGTTGCTGGGAGGACTTTTACAATCTCAAAAACCCATGATAACGTTTGATCTCAAAGGTAATTCAACACTTGTCAAACTTAATTATGTATCAATCATGGCCATAATTATTTAAAAATCATTTTCTCAATAAAAATAGAAATTTTTACTAACCTGAAGCGGGGTGATAGCATGTACTTTATTCTTCAGGTGATAAAGAAAGAGTAGCATGTAAAGGAAATAACTAGGCAACCTAAAAATTAGTAAACCCTAATTAGAGCATAATAAAAAGTACCGATACACTACTTGAAACGAACTTAGAACATCTCAGTTTTCTGTTTATGATGGAACACACAGCGAGTGACATGCTTGTTGAATAAAAAAGAGTAAATTACCAAAATAACCAAAACTGCCTACAATTCATTAAATTTTTAATAAAATAGTACATTTTAAATTGGCTCCCTCAACCTAAAAAATAAAAAAAATCGATAAAAACTGCCGTGTGCCAAGCAAGTGTTCTACTTCATATCCACTTCAAACGCTTTGGCAAATTCATGTGGTGACATTAATTTCATAATCGAATTGACATATTTTTTTTGCAATTTTTAACTAATAAATATTTGGCAGAAAATCATAACAAATCGTTTTTCCTTAAATCTAAACGTTATTAAAATATACTGCCAGCAAGCATTGAAAGTTCTATAATTTATAAGCATTTTATTTCCTCTGCATCTCCTTTCAAAAAACAAAAAATTGACACTGTAAATACTTACGTTGCATAAAGAGAAGATTTAACTTGGAGTTTTATAGCTTGAAGGAATATTAAAAACGATACAAAATTTTTGTCAATGATCAGGAAAAATAAAAACCCTAAATTTAAACATAAGTTAAAATGGGTTTTAATATCAAGTCACAATTATTTAAAAAAAAAAAAATTCTGCAACATACAGCATTTATAATACAAATCACAAGTTAAGACATCCTCACGTACATCACAAGTGTATGTTTGTTTACTTCCACTCGTCGCCAAGCACGAAATTGATCGCGCCAAACCGAATACAGAGATCTATCGTTAAAAAAATTTAATTTACACAATTTAAACTTTTGCCTTGTCTTAAAGTGTTGTTTTTCAATAATGTTGTGATTCGATTAAATGATTTAACAGGAAAACTAACTATAAAAGACCCAAATAAAGTGTCAGAAGGGAATTTTGGCACACCGGAACACATGTTCTCGATATAATTACGCGATAGTTAAAGAAATAGGAATGGACTCACTCAAGTAAAGCTACACACTTATAATTTGAACATTGTAGAACAGTAATATGAGCATTAAAATCTTGGACTCACCTTTAATTTTCCAGATTCTGGGTTTTTCCACAGCACTGTCATACGCTCCATGTTAATCCTACGGGAGAAGAAGAAACACTGCCTCAGGCGGTCTTCGACCAATAGGAAAATGATACCGCGTTGTCGCAACTCTGAAAACTACGTTTTCATATAGGGACTCTAGGCGAGATGGAAACTCTTGGCTTCACTATCACACACATTGTCGCTTTCTTCAGTATCTGTTTGGTGCTGCAGTCTCCAAGGTCGTATCCAGAAATTTTTTTTCAGGGAGGGGGGGGGGAGACTGGCTTCGGACATAGCCCAAACACACACAAAAATTTATATATACTGGGTGCCCCCGAATGCCGTGCACAAACTTGAACTGAAGGTGGAGAACAGGATAACAAGCAAGAATCACTTGAGGACAGTTGGTCGCTAACACAATGGTGACGTGCTAAATGCACACAAAGCTGACGGATGTGAAACAGGTCATAAATTTATGACACAAAGACGAATTTGCATAACATTTAATTCTAACATGCTCATCGCAACGACAATGGAGGCGATGAAGAAAAGTTGTCAAAATGGCTCATAATTGTGACGTTCGCGACGTTGTCATTGCGACGCATATACTACAGCTGCAGTCGCAACATTGCAACAAGCCCTTCTCAATAACTGAAATGTTGAATCAAATTTTATTTGTGTGATCATTATTTGTTACCTTTTCGCATCTTTGAGTGTCTGGCTTCGTGTGCATGTAGCGATGTAGCGCGTCAGCCTTGCGTTTGCGACCTTACCTGCACTCTTAGTTTGTACGCGGCATTCAGGGACACTATATATATATATATATATATATATATATATATATATATATATATATATATATATATATATATATATATATATATATATATATATATATATATATATATATATATATATATATATATATATATATATATATATATATATATATATATATATATATATATATATATATATATATATATATATATATATATATAAAGGTGGCCCTTTTTTTTAAGCTGTAGATATTTTATGCGACGCCCCCTCAATTTGTTCCATTATACAAATAAATTATCCTTGCAAAATTTTAAGTTAATCCATGAATATTAACCCGTGCCCTTAGGGCCCCCTTTTTTTGCGTTTCGAAGAAAAAATTGCGGATTTTCTCATTTTTATTTAAAAATATTCTTACGTTGTATATTTAAAGTAATTTTGAACCTCAATAGATGTTGCTACTTCCAGACCGACCATTCTCTCACTTTCATTCTGTAAAATTTTACATGTTATAGAGGATACATGTACACCAATGGCCTTAGGTCATGCATACAGCTCTTCTGTGCTCGTTCCAAGCGGCAGGGAAATATTTCTTGCCACGAAGATGGACACAAGGGAATCTAATGCCATTAATGAATGATCTTTGATAACAACAAATTGCCTCCTCCAGGCTTTGGGAGTAATGATTTACAAAATTTTCTGTGTATGTAATAGGTGTGGCAAATAAGGTCGCTAGGTTTCAATGCTATGAATATAAGTAATGTCAATTCTATTTTATTTCTCTGTTCTTTTTATAAATATACTTAAATGTTTATGCAATTTTTAATTTTGAAAATATAAATTTCAAAGAATCCGCAATTATTCTAACATAAAAATGTACTATAATTTCCATATCTAAAATATAAATTTAAAAAAATTCCAGGTAAAAATTTTTAAAATACTTTAAATTAATTTTCTTCTATTTCATTACATAGTTCTTTATTTTCATAAAATTCTTCATGGGTGCCCACCTAGGTTGGTTCATGTTGCAGACTGCGGCATTGAAATTTTTAGGGGGGAGGTTGTTTTAAGGGGTATTTTTCACTTTTTTCACAAAGCTTGCAATTGGTCGAACTAATTTAAAGTTTTTTTTTGTTGGAATTGTTTATCAATGGATATTTTTTCCTTAAATAAAAGTTAGGGGACTTGGAGCCCGCATAAAAAGGTAAATTTTGTACTTTTTTACTCATTTTTATTTTACTTCAAATTTTAAATATATAAACTCTACATCTTATTTTGAACATTTTTGCAACTGGAAGTATGCATCTAGGACTAACGGTTGCAAAAATAGAGCTCTTGCAGGTTAAAACGGAACACCCTGTATACAGTGCTGAAGCTGGAAAAAAAATATTTCAAGGAACACACCTTTTTCTTTTGGGTAGATCTCCTGATTGACAGATGTTTGTTATGGGGTCAAAAAAGGTGAGTTTCGACAACTTACGCCAGTTTTTATATAAAAAATAGATTTAAAAAAAAACTTTGTTTTTTAAATCAGTTTACAGTAAATTGACTGTAACTACGTTGATTCTTTTTATAATAATGTTATCTAGTCTTTTTTCAAACCGTACCCTTCGGAAATACGTTTGGGACCCTTATTTTTGCCATTATATTTTTTGTCCTGGTGTGTACTATCGCCCCTTAAAGATTTGCCCAAGAGTTCAGAAACACCCTGTATATTTCAGAAGTAGGGCTATGACCGATTCTGGGGTTAATGCAGCCGCTCCTAATTTTTGTATCAAGTACTAATTTAAAATGAAAAAAAAAAAAAAAAGCGAAATAAGGAGGAATTTATAAAAAGTAAGAAAAGTTTTATAATGAAAAACTTCTTATGTACAATTTATTGCTTTGAAGAAAGTAATCGATTCCAAAACACACTTTAGTCTGTCATCAAAAGAAGGACGGAGGCGGGAGAATCAGGGATGCCTCCCAGAAAATTTTCGAAATTGAAGTATGAAAAGGTTTTAATCAATATTTGGTTGTGTAAGGAGTCAATTAGATGCAAGGCATTTCCACGGAGAAACTTTCGAAATTGATGTCAAAAATCGCAGCTTTATGTAAACTTTAGAGGAATGCAGTGTTTAGCTATGTTAGATGACCCTAGCTTAGGAATGGTCGCGGCACACCCCTATAAAATTTTCCGGAACTGAAGTTTCAAACAGGCCATTTAGTGCTGTCTTTGTTGACGTGAAAGAAAAGGTTAGGGGATGTGCCTGGAAATGTATTGACATTTAACCTTGTAAAAAAAGAAAAAAAAATACAGGCTATTTTGGTGATACATGAAATACACCGCCAACTCAGTCATTTTCAGCCGAGGACTGCAGTTTCGTGCTTATTAGCACTCATAAGCCCAGCATAGGAAAGTGACTGAGCTGGAGATGGAAAGTCCTCTTAAGGAAGCCAATAGTGCCAACAAACCAGTAGCTAATATAAAATTAGCTCAGACCAGACGAGTGACCGAAACAAAGGTTCCGTTCGACTCGAGCATTGAAGGCAAGGCATGGTATATTCAGTAGTTACCGCCCTTTGGCCAAGGCTAAGGCAGAAATACATCGCCAACTCAATCATTTCCAGCCGAGGACTGCAGTTTCTTGCTTATTAGCACTCATCAGCCCGGCATAGGAAAGTGACTGAGCTTGAGATGGAAAATCCTCCTAAAAAAAGCCAAGAGTGCTAACAAACTGGTAGCTAATATAAAATTAGCTCAGACTAGACGAGTGACCGAAACAATGGTTCGGTTCGACTCGAACATTGAAGGCAAGGCATGGTATATTCAGTAACTGAATATACTCGTCTGGTCTGAGCTAATTTTATATTAGCTACCAGTTTGTTGGCACTCTTGGCTTCCTTAAGAGGATTTTCCATCTCCAGCTCAGCCACTTTCCTATGCCGGCCTGATGAGTGCTAATAAGCACGAAACTGATGTCCCCGGCTGGAAATGACTGAGTTGGCGGTGTATTTCATGTATTTCTGCCTTAGCCCTGGCCAAAGGGCGGTAACTTACTGAATATACCATGCCTTGCCTTCAATGTTCGAGTCGAACCGAACCATTGTTTCGGTCACTCGTCTGGTCTAAGCTAATTTTATATTAGCTACCAGTTTGTTGGCACTCTTGGCTTTCTTAAGAGGATTTTCCATCTCCAGCTCAGTCACTTTCCTATGCCGGGCTGATGAGTGCTAATAAGCACGAAACTGCAGTCCTTGGCTGTAAATGACTCAGTTGGCGGTGTATTTCATGTATTTCTGCCTTAGCCCTGGCCAAAGGGCGGTAACTTACTGAATATTTTATTGATGTTACGGAACTGAAGTCAATTTTAGGCTACTTTTTTTGGGGGGGGGGGGCGGCGGATATTTCCAAAAACGCGATTTTAGTCTATCCTTGGTGACTTTAAGGAAACTGGAAAACTTGCGTAGATCTTTCTGGAAATATTTGACGCTAAAATCTGAAAAAAAAAAAAAAAAAAAAAAAAAACCTTTAGACTTGCTTTGGTGACTTTGAGGGATGCCCTAACGCTACAATATGTACGTAAGTCAGGTGGCTTATTTTTTGCGGAATATTTAAAAATTGGAATTCCAAAAACGTAACTATATAGAGTCATTGTTTGATAACGATAGGAGATGGAGCGGGCAAAGGGTTCTGTGTGCCTTCATGAGCTGTTTTTTTTATACTGAATTCAATTTTAGGCTAGTTTGGGGAAGGAGAAGTTTGGTGGCTCCACGGAACAGTCAAAAAACAACTTTTTAAGGGGTCTAAGGACCCTTAACCTTCAAGATTTTAGACTTTCTGGAAAAAATATATGTTATGCATAACTTAATTCTGAACAATCTGATACCTTATTTATTACCATACGCAAAAAACTTTTCAAGTTATCGTAAAAATACATAAACTTTCCCCATAAAGATTTATGTTTACAGCAGCTGTTTAAGCCTCTTTTACTCAGGTGCCGGTTTCTCGTTTTGCGTACATGATATCTCATAACGTTTCTTATGTATTTCCATAAAACTTTTCATGCATGTTTGTCTGATTCATCATTATGGTCTGAACCTAAATTTTACCTAAAAATGGAAGTTAATATTCAAAAAAAAAAAAAAAAAAAATATTTTTTCACCCAAAATTTGGGAACATTTTGATATTAACTTATAAAATTTCCAAAAGTAAATAAATAGATAAATAAATTTAGGTTCAGATCATAAAAATAAACCAGAAAAAAAATGCATTAAAAGTTTTACGGAAATATATAAGAAACTTTCTGAGATATTACTCACGCAAAACGGGAAACCTGAGAAAACGCAACCTGAGAAAAAGAGGCTTTATTAAGCAGCTCTGCTGTTAACATAAATCTCTAAGGGGAAAGTTTACGCATTTTTTCAATAACTTGAAAAGTTTTTTGCATATGGTAATAAATAAGGTAGCAAATTGTTCAGAACTAAATTATGCAGTCGAAAATTTTGAAGATTAAGTCTCCTTAGACCCTTAACCTTCAGAGCAAGCTGATTTTGAATATGTAAGGTGAGAGAGATTAGATTTTGGAGTTCTCCCTTGGAAATGTTTCGAAGTTCAAGTCTTAAAGACGCTAATTCAGACATATTTTGCAATAATGTTACGAAATGGGTTCATGAGCTCTCATCTGCAAATTTTTCAAAATTAAAGTTCTAAAGCTGTCTTTAGGCAATGTTTGATGATCTCAGGAAACAGACCAGGGTTTGGGAGCTGTCCATGGAAAACTAATTCAGAAAAGAAGCATTGGATGATTCGATGATTGCAGGGTCCTGATGCAGAAATCAGAGAATGCAATTTGCTGCAGTTTAAACAACTAAAATGATCCCCCAGAACGGAGTGAACAATCCCAACAACGGAACGCTGAAGTGTCTGGTTCCTCAGAGCAATGAAATAGGTGACGATCCTCACCGAGAGTCTGGAAGAACTTTTCTACAAATCTTGTGTCTTGTGTTGGACGTTAGATAAATGCAACCCCAGGGCAATAGGGCAAAAAACACAGAAACGGACAAAAAAATACATTAATTGTATTCGTTTCGAATGAGTGTGAGAGTATTTCCGTTTTCATATGGTCTGGTAGATTGGAGCCATATGTAGCTGAAAAAATCTCTCTAGGAGTATAGGATCGTTTGTACAGGTGCTTAAATGGGAGTAAATGAAGTGCTTGAGCTGTGGAAAGAGAGCAGGAAGTGAGCATAATAGTCTCGTTTTCAAATATTGCTTTTCAGCTAATGAAAATTTGAATCTGCATTTCTTCAAATTTTCGATCGTTTGGTGCATACGAAAGTAAAAATAAAAAATTACGTCAATTATTTTCCTTTTTCTGCCAACAGAAATATTAACAAGAAATTTTTTTCCTGTTTTACGCGGCAAAACATTTCGAGGGGTGGGGGGGTTGCCCCCTGCCTCGCTCTGGATACAGCCCTGGCAGTCTCTGGCCATTGGCTGCTGAAAGATTAAAAGCTAGAAACCCTGTCGAGACTCTTGACAAAAACCAACCACTTAAATCCCCTCAAGCGAACCGTCAGGACCGAAAACATCGCCCATAACTTTTACACTATTTGGGAAAAAAATAAGCAAAACATTTCAATATTTTCATGTTTTCGAAGTTTTCAAAACTCCTCCCAAAAAAACCGGTTTATGCTAGAGTCCCTATATGAAAACAGGGTCCCCCCCCCCCAGAGCAAAGGCGCACCCCTCTAAATATCTCAAAGACCCCACACCCCGGCCCAAAAAAAAGTGAAAAATACCTCTCAAAACACCCCAGTCCCTAAAAAATCAATGGCGCAATCTGCGCCAGGCCCCCCCCCCCCCGGTATTCACCCCTCTTGAAAAAAACGTAGTTTTCATGTAGGGACTCTAGTTTATGCCAACCGGATTTCCCCCCTTTTTACATTTCTGTTAGCTGTTCATGCGCAATCATATTGAAGAGGAGAAGCCGCAAAAGGGAATCCTTTCTTCTCCTGGGCATAACGTTTCACCGAATGTAGAGGAGTTTATACAGTACTCCTTTTACTAAAAGTTGCTCCGTTAGAATATTGATAATCTGCTTCGAATTTGTGTAAAATATTGTAGAATTTCTTTGCAGTATGCTTTTGTGCTCTTATATATTTTATAACTGCTAATATTTGATTTATGTCAAGTAAGTTGCATGTTAAATTGTTCTTTTTTACACCTAAGTTCAAATGTGAAAGGTTCTGAAACTTTCATTTTATTTTGAGAGGCCTTAAAAATGCATTTCCACCAAATTTTCTTCCCAGGCACCCTTAAATCCTTAATCGTGTTTATTTTGCGTTTATTTGTTATATTTCAGACTACAAGTTATTTGCAAAATGACGTGAGGAAAAGAAATTACTAGTAGGACTGAGTTTGAACTTACATATCTGATTTAATTATTGAAGAACAAGATGTAACGTTAGAATTTGGATTCCTCAAAGGAATTTACTTCAATTACTAACTGTTTTAAGAATTTGTTAATAGGAATGAAGAAGAAGGCGGATAATTTATTATTTTATACACATCAGCACTAGTTTCTGTATTTCTGCTGTTTTGAGCCACACATCACGATTTTTTTTAGTTTGGTAAAAGAATACGTGTTAGAAACTTGCCATAGTTGTGTCTTTATTTTATTTGGTTTTTAATCACAGCCTATCGTTGATACCTGCTTCTACAAGCTAGAAACTAAAATGGAGCAAGTAAGATTGATATATTGAGTTAATTTAAAACACGAAACTAAATGATAACCCTTTTCACTGAATCTGCACAAACTGTGAGTTGCTTTTGATGAGCTGATAGCATTTGGAACTCATCTGTTCTTAAATAAATAGTTGCACATCATATAGGTGGCTCTTGTTCCCCCAGCCAAGTGCAGCTCTACCTTTTGCAAATGTTAGTAAACATGTGCAAAATGTTTTGAAGGTAACATACATCAATGTGTAACAGCTGTCTAATTTATTGCAATAGTATTTGTTTGCATAGTCAGATACTAAAGTGTGCACTGTGCTAACATCTATTAGTGGTCCAAATAAAATTTTTGTGTTTGTAATTCAGAGTATAGGGCACACAATTTCTATTCTTTCAAATGTCCTGTAGTACAGTTGACCTTTGTTTCAAGCGGGAGTTCCACAAAAATGGCGCAGAAATCCAAATGGCATAAATTAAGACCTAATGTTAATTTTAAAATTGAATTTAGGTTCCAGAGATTAAAAACAAAATACAGCCGAGCCTCGTTAAACCACCAAAACTTCATGATGGTGCGAAAGTCGAGGGTGGCGGTTTAACAAATCTTTACCAATAACTCATAAATGCATGTTTTTATGAAAAGATAGTTGGCTCTCTATTTAACGACTTTCAAGGGACCATAAAAAATCGTCCTTAAGTAGACTGCATTCTTAAATAGAATGCTTCTAAAACTACAGTGGAGCATCCGGGACTGTGAAAAGTTGTCTTTAAACAGAAAAAGTCATTAAACAGAAAACTAGCTGTATGTTTGAAAGCATGTATTTTTGTGTTCAAATGAATTTTTAACACAAAAATACTGGGTCCGTTGATTAAATTGGCTTGATTTGAAAAAAAAAAAAAAAAAAAAAAAAACATTAATTTAAACCAAGTGATTTTTTACAAAAAAAAAAAAAAAAAAAATCATTGATTTGAATCAAGTGATTTTTTAACAAAACCATTGATTAAACCTGTTAATTTTATTTTTATAAATTAATTTTGCATTTTTAAAATGTGTTGTTGTAAATTTAACTACACTGTGTTATACAATCTGAACTTCAACTGGCAAAACTACATAGATCCCTCTTTCTGTGTGAAACAGATTTTCACTCTTGCAATTATAAATATTGCTTTTACTCCAAAATTACAGTTCAACTCGGTATAGAACCAAATAAAAATTTGAGGTTTTTTTAATACACCATCACTAATATAGTTTGAGAAAAGTAATTGCTCAACATATTCTTACTAAAACGTACGAGTACGTGATGAAGGAAACCTTTTTTTTAAGCAAAGTATACAAAAACAAAATAATTTCATCTAAGTATTATACAAAATACAAATACAAAAGTGACGACCAGCAACAGGCTCTGGGCCCAGCTAGACTGGTCCTAGTCAATTTACAATCCCCAGTGAAGATCAATGGCCCTCTTAAAACTGTCTACTTCCTTGCTCATTACCACCTCTTCCGGTAAGCTGTTCCAAGGTTCCACTACCCTGCTAAAATAATAGTTTTTCCTAATATCCATGTTAGCCTGAGATTTAAATAGCTTAAAACAATGACCCCTTGTCCTGTTTTCAGTGCTAAACTTCAGCCCCGTAACATCTTTCGTTTTAATAAATTTAAACAGCTGAATCATGTCCCCTCGGTCTCTTTTTTGCTCAAGGCTGTACATTTTTAGCCTTCTGAGCCTGGAATCATAATCTAAGTGGGAATGTCCATTTATTAGCGTTGTAGCCCGCCTTTGAACCCTTTCCAATACATTAATGTCTTTCTTAAGATAAGGAGACCAAAACTGAACAGCATACTCCAAATGGGGTCTTACCAAACTTCTATATAAGGGCAGAAGAACTTCTTTAGATTTGTTTGAAATAGATCTATTGATAAACCCAAGCATCTTATTGGCTTTGTTGCTAGCAATGCTGCACTGTTGGCTAAACTTTAAATCCTGACTTATTAAGACCCCCAGATCAGTAACTTTGTCTGCCTGACTAATGACTGAACCTTGCAAATAATAACTTGTACACTTATTTCCATGCCCTAAATGTAGCACTTGACATTTCCCAACATTAACAGCCATACCCCATTTATCAGCCCACTCCGTAATATGATCTAGATCCTCTTGCAACTGTTTTGCTTGTTCTTCATTTTCTACAGTCCCCATAACTTTGACATCATCAGCAAAACAATTCATGTTCCCAGAAATATTTTTGTGAATATCGTTCATAAAGACAATGAACAAAACAGGCCCTAACATTGATCCTTGAGGAACCCCGCTTAAGACCTCACTCCAATTAGAATAATTTCCCCTTACAACTATCCTTTGTTTCCTTCCGGTCAGCCAGTTTTTCACCCAAATGAAAGTTTTCCCTCCTATTCCTATATCAGCTAATTTGCTAAGTAGAGCAACATGCGGTACCTTATCGAAAGCTTTTTGAAAATCAATGTAAACAACATCTACAGGCTTCTTATTGTCCAAAGCCATGGTAACTTTGTCATAGAAAATGTAATAAATTAGTTGCACAAGATTTACCTTTCCTGAAACCGTACTGAAAACTAGTCAATAGATTATTAGTCTCTAGAAAATTTACTATCTTAATTTTCATCACTGTTTCAAAAATTTTGCAAACCACCGAAGTTAGACTCACAGGTCTATAATTTCCCGCACTCCCTTTAGACCCTTTCTTGAAGAGCGGTGTAATGTAAGTCAGCTTCCAGTCCTCTGGCACTGTCCCCGAGTTATAAGAAGCATTGAAAATATTTGCGATTACATCTGCTAATTCCTCCGCACATTCAACTAAGATTTTTGGATAAATATTATCTGGTCCTGGAGCCTTAGTCTCTTTAATTTTTTTCAAATGAAGTAAAACGTCATCCCTGGAAAATACAAAGTCCTCAAGCTGTACTATAGCTTGTGTCTTGTTGGTGTCAACTGTTGAGATACAGTTATCGTTAAAAACACTCGAAAAAAAGTTATTAAGAACATTAGCAATATCACTATCGTCCTGAATTAAAATTCCGTGCTCATCAACCAGTGGCCCAATATGACTATTTCGAACTTTCCCCGAATTAGCGTATGCAAAAAACCTTTTGGGATTCCTGTTTATGTTATCTGCCAGTCTTTGCTCCAACTCTCTTTTCTGAATTCGTACCAAATACTTTAATTTACGCCTTACCTTACAATATTGGAGCCTATCTGCACTGTGACCTGTTTCTCTAAACCTATGAAAAGCAGCTTGCTTGTAATTTAGAGCATCTTTAGTTTCCCTGGAGAACCACATTGGCCAAATTTTAGTGTTGACACCCTTTCTCTTAAAGGAAACATGATCCCCAACCGTTTTCGCTAGCTTTTCCTTAAACTCTGCCCACTGAAGATTCACATCGCTATTGTCCAATCCAGAAAAAAAAAACTGCTTTCAAACTCTGCCTAAGTGCCACAAAGCCAGTATTTCTGAAATTGGGCACAAACCTAAAATTCTGTACTTTGTGCATATCAAATTTAATCCCAAACCTAATACTGTTGAAACGTAATTATAACGTATTAAAACCTAAATGTATACGTTATGTTATCGTATTAAAACGTAAATTATAACGTATTTATAAATATAAAAAATGTATTGAATAGAAAGAACTTATCTTAGTTTTAAAAGTAAGCTGAATGGATTCATCTAGTGTATGAAATATATTGTGTTTAATGTAAAGTAATTAGAAACTACAAACTTTTGAAGATTTAAAAAAAATCTGAAGGAAATCAAAAAATTCTGGTTTAAATAAAACAAATCTGACTTTTTTGATTTAAAAAAAAAAAAAAAAACCCCTGAAAAACACATATTAATAGCAAACGGATAATGTATTGTTTTTTTCCCTCATCATTTTTGCTTTTCCTGCAGTACGTCTCTGACGATTGTTTTATTTCCGAAAAATGATTATTAATAAATTTCAGGCTGTAGCTTAGTTTTTTTTCATAAACCTCTTTGCAGAACGAAGCAAAAGAATGTTGTAGAATGATAGAAATTGTTGTTCACTGAAGCCTGGGTATTTTTGTAATATGCGACTTCAGAATACCCCCAACTGGAACAGAGAAGGGGCTGAAAAATGAATGCTTTTGTAATGTGAGCAGTGAATTGTTAGGTGGGAGAGTATAATCTCTATAAGAATTCATGGAGACTTTTTGGAAACAATGCTCCCTTTGCCCGTGGGAGGCACATTAGACAGTGAATAGTCAGTAAATAGAATAAGTGATAAGAAAGCTGGACACTTATAAGGTGGCTGGTTCTAAGTGCATTAGTAAGGGGAATTAGGGATATATATATATATAGGTGCCTGTGACGTATTCCTTATTTTTCTCTGTGATTAGTGGTCCTTCCCTGGAATAAATTGCTTATCTCCCTCCATGAACTGTCTTTGTTCGGCATAATTTTTCAAGATGATGGTTTAAAAAGTAATATTATATATAGGATGAAGTTTCTGTTGCAAATAAATGGCGGTTGGGACACAGCAGGGCAGCAGTTTATGGAAGGAATTTGTTGAATTTCTATATAGGTCTTTTTTGGCATTCTTTCCAAACTGTCAGGAGGCAGTTTAACGAGATTCAACTGTATTCTTCGGTCTAGTGATAGATAAATACATTGTGGTGCGTGTTTTTGTTTGTTTGCAAAGTACCATGTTAAACTAATTGAGCATCCATTAACCACAACAAAATTACTTGTTTTTCAGTCTTTATTGCTTATTTATTTATATTTTTTTGTTATTGTTTACAGGGTAACTTTATTTACTGCTTGTACTTGATTGTATTGTTTTTTTTTAAACTTTCATTTATTGTTTGCTTTGTTTGTTCCAACTTTCAGGCTCCATTAATGTCATTATTACTATTTTTGTTCCTTTTTGAGGTGATTATTGAAAAGTTATTATTTTGATTATTTAAATGATATGTTTCACCGAAAAATGAATCTTTACCACTGAATTTAGCACCCCTGCAGTTTAATTAGATGAAATTTTTTTTCATTTTTTTTGTGCTCAAACTCTTACATTCTAATTGTTAGTAGCACTTCCTTCCTAAATTGGCAGGTCTTTTTAATTCCACAATTAGATTACTAAACACTTTATTGTATTGTTATGACCTCAATTTTTGCCCTTTTAGGCTCATGCCCTACGCTACGCAGGATGATGTCATGAGTGATGGTACTAATTTGAAAAAGAAAAAATTACATACACATTACACAGAATTTTTGAATAATGGGGTTGTTTCCTTCAGTCAAAAGTAGCACTTTTAGTCACTGAAATTGATAGAATAAGCAAAGAAAATAACATGGACCCAAAAAATACTTTCATTTTCCCCAACAGTTATTTTTAAATGAACTTTTTAAAATGTCTGATTTTGCAAACAAGGCGTGGTCTTGATGACGTCACAAATGATGCTCTTTGGCGCATTTTGTACCACATTCCCACGTTATGATAATCAAGAAGCGAATTAAAATTGCGCTCTATGCTTGCTATCAACCATATCGTTGCCAATACACATGAGTAAAGATGCAAATGAAATATTTTGCTCTGTGAATGGCAACACAGAATAGCATTTCATCATTTGTGATGTCATCGGCAAGAAATGTAAATAATGAAAGCGCACCGATTTAAGCAAATTTATAAAAATATTAAACTTAAACAAATTATTTAAAAAATGATTAGATCCTATGTTTTTAAGCATGTTCTTTCAGAAAAAAATACTTTTAAAATTTTGGAAACGACCCCATTGACAGTTAAAATATCTCTAAGTAACCCAAAAAACTCTGTGTGTTTTAGTTTCATACAATTAATCCCAAATTGTTATGTTCATTAAATCAGTATGCTGCTGAATTTTAATAATATTGTATCTTCATAGTATAGTCCACATTTAAGACTTACACTTCAGTTGATTTTTAGGGGAAAAAAATGTCTCAGTAGTATTGAAAACTAGGCAAAATCTTTTGGTTTAATAAAGATGAAATTACTTGTCATGTTGTAAAGTGCAAAATAGGAAAATGTTTCAAAAAGAGAACTTAGAATGAATAAAATAAGTATGAAAAATTCATCCTTGATATTGATGTTAAATAATACATATCACGTCCCTGCTGAGAAAGTGACATAACTCGAAATTTATGGAAAACCTATCCCAAAATCTAAATTAAATGCTGTTTCTTGACACAAAACTCACAAAATTAGCTTACATAACTGATGGGTGGTGGTGTAAAAATGATATAATTAGTAGTGATATCATTAACATTTCTTAATTTAAAACAAAATTGTTTAAACTTTAAGTATAGATTATTAATGTCGTTATTTTTTCAAATTTAATTAAAGCTCTATTTTTATGCTCATTAAACTGACTTGGCAAATGAAATTTCTTTCTATATTTAGCCATGCTTCATTGTAGAATACATTGGAGAGTCCCTGTAATTTGGGTATCCGCTCCGAGATGCATGAACAGTTTTGTTTCTCGCTCCCCTTGGGTCACTGAAATGGAAGGTGTTCTCAAACCTAGTCCTTTCCCTTTTCAAATCAATCAGCTGCGACAGAAAAACTCCACCAGGGAACATTCTGCCCTTTCTGAAGTGAAGGAATCTGCAAATGCAGAGCTTACTATTGCTGAAAAAGGTATGCAGTTTTACGCATTTTTTTCCATCTTTTTCGTTTCTTTCTCTCTCTCCCCCCCCCTGATTTTTGATGTCTGTCAATCCACTGTTAAAAATAAGAATCAAAATTTTTACTGTTATGCTGATGCCTAAAATAAGTTGTCATGTGTCAGAATGAAAAAATCCAAGTGAAATTTTTGATAAATTAAGCATGTATGAACTCAAAAAAAAAAAAAAAATTCTTTCGAACAGATACACAAACATGCATTTAAAAAAAAGCTAAATGTAAGAAAAGTTTTTTTTATTTTTTCACTTTACTTGCAGGTTGTGATTCCATTAATTTAGGGAAGGAAATGTTGTCTGATTTAAAATTTTAGGCAACAAATTTGACACCGGGGACTGGAAATTCGGGTGTAAAAATTAAAATTTTGTTCTCAAAAAACCCCTTTACGGTTGCTTATTTCTAACATAGTTTGACTCCTATTAGTTTTTGCTCTCCTAACTTGTTTTTGATTTTTATCCCTTTTTTTTGGTTCTTGATTCTCATGTGTCTTTTTTTTTTTTTTTTTCCAGTGAAACAAACTACTAAGGATGCAAGTTATTTAGGAATTATCATTGCAGGAGTAAGCGTAACAGGTTAGAAACATATCCTCTTACATTTTCACTTTCTGTAACACAAGAAGCAAAATATTTTTTCCTCTTTGAAGTTTATTTCTGAAATATTTAAAACTTTAACATTATTTTAATGCATTTTTTCAATACTCTGATCAACAGGCCTGATGTTTTACGCTATTGTTAGAGAACTTTTTTCTCGCCAGAGCCCAAACTCTGTGTACACTGATGCGCTCAAGATCTGCCGCAATGA
Organism: Uloborus diversus; assembly: GCF_026930045.1. Classification (NCBI taxonomy): domain Eukaryota; kingdom Metazoa; phylum Arthropoda; class Arachnida; order Araneae; family Uloboridae; genus Uloborus; species Uloborus diversus. The sequence continues at coordinate 91,264,686 of NC_072735.1, forward strand.
ACCAAAAGTTGTTGATGTCCTTGGGGAGCCCATAAAAGGATATGGCGAATTGTCGAGTAGAGGACGTAGAAGGCATGTCAGGTCAGTAAAAATTATGCAGTGTTCAAGCCATACAAAGCAGCTCTATTATTTTCTGTTTCAAGTGTGTCATTGCAAGTCCATAATTTGAAAAAAATTACATTCTTAGAAAAACCTTACGTTTTTACAAAACATTCCATAATTTTTCACCAAGTGAGAAATATAGAATAAAAGTCTCTTCCTGCAACTATGTAATTCGTTAATTTGATTGAAAGTGAAGTAAGTAGATTCCCGCTGCAATGCAATTCAACCTATGCAAAATGGTCGTAACGCGAGTATGGCCATTTTGCATTTTGATTTTAAAGCTAATGCCAAATCCTCCCCCCCCCCCTCAAAAAAAAAATCGGAAAGGAATCGCCGGGTATAAGGATATATCAACTTCCTTGTTGGCTACTAAGTATTGGTTTCATGACTGGACTTTCATCCATTTAACACCTTCCTTAACCCACAGAAGGCGGAAGTTCCCACACGATACTAGCTTAATCGCTCTGTTAGTGTTCACAAATAAGTACACTGAATCAGAATTAATTTTTTTTAAATTCTAAATAAGAAAGTTAATGAAATAATATTACCTAAGAGTACTGCTTCATTTAAAGCTAGAGAAGAGAAAGTTTCTTCAATCAAAGGAAAGATGAAGATCCTTGATGTACACGAGAACTGATAACGATTCTAATCATCTGCAGAGCACCAACCATCATCATCTTCAATTTTTTAGTTATAATTATTATTACCCTGTCTGTACTGTACCATAACATGATAACATCATAATGCAGCATTTCATTATTATTATTATTGCATACTGTACATACTGTATTTTACTTTGTCTCTCTGCCATTGATTATTGTTTTTGTACATTATAAGTCTTTATGTTTAATCACGCAGGCTTTTTAAAAATATACAGTATAAATGAAGTTATTTATGTGAATAACGTTGACATATTCTTAAGGGGTGGTTAAAAATTTGAAGGGCATGTACAAGTATCTAAAATAATAATGCATGTTTATAAAAACTACTCGTACTTAACTTTTTTTCACAACACAAAATTTCGACCTATGCAAAGGGCCCTAGAATGTATCCCTCATGTAAGTTGAGACTTCCCTGTATATGGAGTCAAATATGCTTATAACGAGTCCTGATTCAATGAGAACCCAGATTTAGTAAGGGGATCAGAAATATTTGGTTGGCACAATATTAAATCTATGGGAGCACTACTCGCTTTTAACAAGTAAACCCCGATTAAAACAAGCAATATTTTGATGAGTCATAAAATATCTATTGACTTTCATCTCAGCTCTTAGAAAACAGTCAATTAAAAGTTAGTGATGAGTCATAGATCCTAAGAAGAAGTGATGATGGGCTTAAAAAATGTGGAGTAGATTAACATTTGAAAATTAAATGCTTGTTGAAGCCAATGTTATCATCAGGGTTATAAAATATCATATTTTCGGAAATATCAAAAATATTCAATATTTTGATACATATCAGATATTTTGATGTATATTTGATATTTTCAATCAGCTCAAATTAAAGCCTTTGAACTTAGCAAATGCATCTCAAACCACTGTTGTTTAGTTTCTTATATTATTGTATAATACATAGATTTAAATTTAATGTTTCTTTCATTATTTATGTCTAAATATATATTTGATGTAAAAATGTAAGTACTTTAAATAGTATTTTTATATGAATGATAGTTAGAATTATTTGCAAAACCTGATAATTCAATGTTAAAAAATAAATTATTATGTATAACTTATAACTGTTATTGGTTGTAATATTGGATGTTGAGATTTTTATTCATATGCTCTGTAAAACTAATTATATACTAATACTACATTGTATCAGATACAAACATATTATAATTATGATTTTTTTTTTGTTTCCAATGGGGCTGTATAAGAGACCCACCTCAAGAGGCGTCTGGGCCATAACCAGATCTAGTGCACTCCCCTACAATGCATCAGTCTTTCGTGTGTCACCATTAAGGCGCTGATGCATGACAGTTTTTTTTTTTTTTTTTTGATGCCCAGTTTCCACCAAATGGAAGCACCTGGGCTCTCATTCGATGTAAAATTGCACTAGGAATTTAATTTTGCCTAGGGAATTTTAAGCCAAACAAATACCCTAGGGATCTTTTACATGCCGTGTAATCATGCAATATGGGCGCTGATGATTTTCTGCATCTCGAAAATCCACCGACTGGCCACCTCAGGCTGGCCAGAACCCGGGTCCACAGGCGTAGAAGGCCAGCTATTATATTTTATGATGGGTTAGTTAATACTTCATATAAATATAGAATATTACTTGTTGGTCATTTAAAATAATAAATGAATACTATTAATATGACTAATAACTTTTTTTAATTGAAAATACCGTATTTCAAAAAATAAATATCCAAAATATTAAAATATCATGATATTTTCAAAATAAATATTGGCGAACCCTGGTTATCACATCTGAGACACTTACTTCTGGGGCTATTAAAGCTCAAATTCGATCTAATGCTATGCTGATGGAGAAAATAATGAAAGCAACAACGATAACGTAAAATGTGAACAACCCTCAACTGATTCAATGGCTTTGATGTACAACTGAATTCAAACGTTTTTTCAAGTCAGAAGTGCAAATGAGTTTTTGAGCCATGAGACACAAGAGACAATAAGACAGTACAAATCAAAGTAACCAACTTCTTTGGTATTGCACAGAAATTAAAAAAAATAATAATAAATACATATGAATTTTCATGATTTTTTTCACGAATCCATTTTTACGAGCACTTGGTTATCAGGTAAATATTGTGGTCCTTTCATGCTCGTTATAAGCCAGTTGAACTGCATATCATGTCTATTTAAAATATGTAATAAATTACTGTACAAAGTTTCATGAAAAAATAAACTCTTAGGATAAATCTGTGATGAGCTATTAACTTTTTTTAGATTTTTTTTAGCAATTTTGTTTTCTGTACTTTTTTTCTTTTAAGTGCTTGTAATTCTTATTGTGTTTTTCAATATTTTCCCTTCATTGTTAAATTAACTGAAAAAGATAAAATCAGAAGATAGAAAACATAAGAAAGTATTACTGTTCATAGTAAGTCCGTAGTATATTTCTAGATTTTGACATTTTTAAAGTAAAGCTATGGGTCAAATTTTTCTTCAAAATGTTAAAATATTCGGGAAAAAAGATTTAAGAGGAGTAAATTTCTCCACTATTTTCCATAAAAGCACACCATTCTCCCACATTTTTTAAATGTTGTTATGACTTCTTTTTATTTAATCAAAAAAATCTTAATAACAATATAATTGTAATTTTGTCTTAGATTGACATTTTTATCTAACAACATGTTTGAAAAGTTAACATGCTTTTGTTTAATTTTCTCTGTTAATTTTATCTCTCTGGCATGTGGCAACACTCAGATTTGAATTCTTTTACAGTCATTTAATGTATGAAAAGAATGGAAAAAATTACATGAGAATGAAGTTCTACATAGAAGGTATTCGAAAAAAAGGAACTGTTCATCTGGAAATGAAAGAGGTATTTTAGCACTTTTCTTATTTTTTCCTACATTTTGGTGTTAATGATTGGATGGAGAAAAGTGACTAAATCCAGATATCCTAAAACTTCCGCTACATGAATGGAAAAATATCTGGAATTACCGATTTCTTTTGAATACCCTCTCTGATTTAAAACATTTTTAGAAGATGCCACACATTAGAGTGGAATTGAAAAAAAAAAAAAAAAAGTAGGAAAAGACAACCCACATCAACAATTTAAAAATATTTAAAATTCCGATAGCACTTTCATTTCATCCTTACAAAAGCATACCATCATTGTGTAAAGTGAAGAAAAATAGCATGCCGAAAACTTTGGGCCAATTTTCTCAAATTCATTTTTTTATTACTTAACCTCTCTTCCATTCAGCTCTTCAAGAATAAGTAAAATGAATTTAAAAGTTTGTATATTTATAATACAACGTTACTACTAATTATTTTTTCGTTTTTGAAACGCTATACAGTGAAACTTCTCTAGGGCATCCTCCGTTCTGTGAAAAAGAGGTTCTTGAGGTGGTCGCTCAAAGTGTCTACTTAAAATCGCCAAAAGAATGTTGCCATAAATAGTTTTGTAAATTTACAAATTTTATAAAATAAAGAAACTGGAAAATTGTCTTTGCTATTTATCGAATACTGCATCATATAAGCACTACTACATACACATTTTTAAAATCTTTCTTAAAATGTGAAGAAATTTCAGATTATTTTATATTTTTTGCGACGATACTTATCTCTCTAGAAAACCTTTCTATTTCACTTCTCTTTACACCTCAATGTTTATCCCATTGTTTACGAATTTCAGTTTTATACTTCAAAAATTTCTTAATCTGAGTTTTCCCACAACCGAAAACATCTGCTGACTTCCTTTCCAAAGTTCTCTTTTTGTAAGGATATATTACTTCTATCAACTGCTCCAACGTTAAAGTAACTCCTTTATGAGACACATTTTAAGCACTAGCTTAGACAAGAGCTGAAGTGCCATCATTCCTCTTGTACGCTCCTTCACCAAATGTGCTAACTAGGGATAGAGAGTCCCTAGTCTTTATCAGCAATGTAACTTTTCACTTGTCATCCCTTCCTTACACCTGTTGCCCATCAGTTTACAATGCGTCGAGGTCGACTGACCAGTTTGGAATGTGGACTTATTTATTTATTTTTTTTTTGTGGAGAAAAGTATGCAAGAAAATTTTCGGACGAAGGGCCAACCAGTTTTTTCATTGTATATCCAAAAGTATCTTACTTACGACACAAAAGAATATACGAACATAACCACAAACTCATCAAGATTTGAAATTGAACTAACCAGGTGGTAATATGAGTACAGTATTTTTAATATGGCAACAAAACAAGAAAAGCATTTTTTGTGTGTTACAATTTACATTATATTCATCTGTTCATCCAGTGCTTTGGAAGCGTATAAACGACCTTCCTTATGTACTCTTGCTACCAAAAGTGTAGAACTCAAGGATAGTATCCATGTGGCATTGACAACCATTATCAAGAGATACTGGACGCTACCAGGACATAACACACATAACAGCTTTTTCTCTACTGTCTCATTTAAAAAATACTGCACTTGTATTAACGCCGCTATTCCAAGTCTTGATGATTTTGTGGTTTTTCATTATTCCTCATCGTTGTAAGTGTAATACATTTGGATATAATAGCATTTCGAAAACAAATGAATTATTTGTGTGGAGTAACCCAGTACTACTGTAAAAAAATATATCACCAAATGCAAGCTTAAAGAAAATAGTTTTGAGAATAAATTATCTTTTGATGTTGAAATAGGATATAGAGGCAACTGAAGGCAAAAACTCATCCAGAAACATTTTTTAAAAATAAAATTTAAAAGGCTTTACAAAAATTTTTTTGTCATTTATCAGATAAGTGAAATAAATATTCATTTTTTTTATGTGAGGAATGTTTTAGTGTTCCTTATGACTCATTATGTTGAATCAAATATTCCCCTCTGACCGTTTGTGCAAAACCTGAACATATTTAATGAAATATAAAATTTAAAAATGAAAAGACATCTGACAAAGTGCTACTTATTTTACAGCATCAATAAATTTCCACTAGTAAATATGGAAGCATGTTAGAAAGGGATTTAATGATGCTTAAAAATTTAATCCCTCCCCCCCCTTTTTTTCAATTTTATTGAATCATCTTTTGTTTCAGGTTAACAAAGGAAAGTATGATTACAGATACTTATTTGTTGATGTTGAAGGGTATCCTTCGAGGACAATCATTCTGAAAGATAACAGGTCTTTGGATGAAACAACGGAAGTTCCCTTAATGAATATTTGAAAAAGGCTACAACTTTTATGAGTATGAAGATAATAATATAAAAAAGATGACTCAATATAAGGCAGTCTGAGTTCAACTTCCTAAATGTTCCAGTTTTGAATGAATAAATGAATTTTCTTCTAATAATTGTACAACTTCAAATGCCTTCTATGTCTATTTTTACCTTACGTTTCAATACACAGGTGTAAAAAAAGCAAGAATGAAAATAAAAAAGCGATAAAATTGATACATTTACAATGCAAACTGAGAGAATTTACTCGATGGTCTGACTGTTTACCACTCCATAACACATCAATACTGTGATTTTACACAAGGGCGGAGTGGTACAGGCACTTATGAATTCTTCAGCTTTTTTGCACTTCTGAAAACAATTTTAATTCATTCAAAGAGATGTGGGCTATTTTCAACAGAGGGAGGTTACAATGAATATTGTATTGTTATATGATGTATGTGGTCCTATAGCAGCATAGGAAGCGATAAATAAGTTGAAGAAAAAAAGACATCAAGCAAAAGCAATAGTAAAAGCTACGAATTCCAAATGCCTGATTAATTATAGCAGTTGCGTTTTTAAAGTTTCAATTTTGAAAAATGGACAAGGAAGCATCCCATACATTACTAAAATGATAATGTTTTAGTAAGCTAAAAAATATATAATAGCTATATTTTTTAAAACAGGGCAAAGTGAAATGGTAGAGCAAAGTGAAAAGGTGAAATATTTACCCTGCTTTTAGCTCCACCTGTCTGGTATTATTTTAACTATATAGTAAATAGTACCATAGGTAGTCTATTCCAATCAAAAAAGAAATACAGTCGAAGGTTAAAGCATTTGGAAATACAGGCAATTTAAAAAAAAAAGATAGTCATATTGTAATATTTAATTGTCATATTGTAATATTTGATTGTAAGTCAAAAATTATTTTTCAAAATATTTAATGATAAAGTTCTTGTTATTAACATTTTTAATATTAATTAAGACCTCCTAATCTCCAATAGAGTATTAATTTAGTTAATATTATGCTTATTTGTATTTTAAATAAATTGTAAAATTAGTCAAGTACATACAGGGCAAATTGGATGAGGCAAAGTGAAATAGTTTGTTTCATTTTCTCACTCAATCATTTAATATTCATTTACTTTCCTTCATTTAGTAATTCACTTATTTATTCATTCATTCACTTATTTTCTTATTCATTCATACTTTTACTCGCTCATTTATTTTTCTTCATATATTGATTTATTCATTTCGTTATTCATTTATTGTTTCATAATCCTTTCATTTATTCATTCAACCTTTTATTTACTGTATCTTTTGACCAAAAAAAGGTTTTATAATCGAATAAAAAATATTTCATTAGAAAAATATTTTATTTTTCACTTTGCCCCATGGGAAAAAAAAAGCAAAAATTTTCCACTTTTTTTAGACCTTAAATTTACTGCCAAAAATAAAAAAATACTGTTTCAACACAAGTTTTATTATAAATACAATGTTCTTCCTTTATGTACTGCAATTTTCAAAACAAATTTTCGATTTGTTCATTTAGAAAAAACTTAGTCACCTTAAGCATTTCACTTTGCCCCACACTCCCCTACTATAAAATAATGCTTTAGCCAGTTATAATTAAAATAGTTTTAATATCTCTTGTTATAAAATAACTATACATAATTTTTGAAAAACGACAGAGGGAGAGTACAACCAAGTGATATAGATTGTGAGTGCTAAATCAGTTCTGGTCTTTGTGGCAGGCACAAGTTGTAGAATGCATTTTGATCCCAGAAGTTCACACTTTTCCATCCACACCAACCCTAGAAAAAAGTTAAACAAAACTGATATTTGGAAAAGGTTGAAAAATAATCTTTATTATGAATTGTGGAATTTACATTAACATGTTGCAAAACTTTTTTTTCACCAGTCATGATCAATGGTTATGCAAACAGAAAGCTTGAGCGCAGACATTTTCAGCAATAAATAATTAAATAACACAAGTCATTGCACAATATTAAGACAATTTAAGAAATGCTATTAGCATACTTGTCAATCTTGAGAATAGAGAAGGTTCAGCTTTAAAAAGTAGGAACAGTTCTTTTAAATTACAAGATTTCAATCTTTTTCCCAGTTTGCTCAAAAAAAAAAAAAAAAAAACTTTTCCAGGTTGTTTTTTTGGAAAATTCCAGGATACTTGCTCCATTCAAAATTAAGTTTAAATAACAATACTTTCAAAATAATTAAAATTGTTCAAAGTAGCAATGCAAAAGAACTGAAACTTTTCCCCTTAAATTACAATAAATCTTGGAATTTTTTTTTCTCTCAAAATTTTAAGATTTTTTTTTCTTTAAGGTTTTGTTCAAAATTGTTTTCATTCGTTTACTACTTGTTGAAAACAGAGTACATTTCAACTTTCCTTCGACGCCACGTATCATGCATAACATAAGCGTTTTGCTGTAATCAAACAGCAATCTTTAGCATCCGCTTTTGGTTTACAATACATCCTTTTATTTTCTCATTAGTATGTAACACAAAACATATTGAGCAAAAACATCCAATTCTGTTTTTGAAATGTACATCTACTTCCATCTTGCAAATGGCGAAATATGGTGACTGAATGAAAAATTTAAGAAAATAAGTAGATTTTGTGCCTTTTAGCATAAAAGTAGTTATAAATGATTAATAATCCTTAAAAAACTAGAGTTAAGACAAAGTAGACAGTTTTTAGCACATAACAGTCTAATTCAATTAGAATAAAAAAATGTTTTGAAGTTAAAATTTTGCGTTTTTCCATAAAATAATTACGAATTATCCAGGAAAAAGTCACATTTTGCATTGTTTTCAATAGTTTGCATTGCAATCAACATCCTATGCCATGTCGGGAAACTTAGGTACTTAAAAAAGTCTTGTGTAGTTCCATATTGGGATTGACCAAAAAGGGCAGCTATGCCAAAATTTAAAAAATAATTTTTTGACTTTGTAGCATGGAAACAATTTAAAAATAACAAATCTTCATGAAACTACAACTCAGTTGAAAAGTTTTTAGCACGTTTGCGTTTAAGTCAATGAGGATAAGATCAAGTTTTAAGAACAAAATTTTTCATTTCTAAAGAAAATTATTCAATATAAAAAAATAATAATAAAATAATTTGCAGCACATTTTGCACTGTTTTCATTAGTTTTCAGTTAAAGAAAACATCTAATTCTGCTTTGTTTTTTAAACGTATGCATTTACGCATTGTGTCTACTCCATCTGTGAATGACCAAGCATGGCGAACACGTTTCACACTTAAAATGAAAAGACTTTTTGATCAAAAAGTGATTCTTTCAGATCAAACATCCATCCTCAGGCTTATGCTTCTAAAGCAGTAAATTGTCTTTTCCCTTTTTGAGTTTGTGCATAATTTCTGTTCACCGGAGAAATTTTTTTCTTGGGAACTACCGAAGGGCAAAAATGGCGACTTCGGAAGGTTTTTCGGGTCGCCATTTGTTTATTGCCAGCGTCATTTTACCTCCAAACTTTTTCAATTTTTTTCAGGCAACATAGATAGAAACGAAGATTAGATCTCATAATACAAAATTCCCACGGAAAAAATGGAAAAAAAAATTGGGGGAGGGGTGACAAAATTGGAAAATTCCCTGACTTTTCCCTAACATTTTTAACTGTGTCATTTTCCCCGACAATTCCAGGTTTTCCCGAAGCATACGAACCCTATATAAGCATGTAAACCAAGTTTTTATCTTCATTTGATACATGTTTAAAAATATATATTTTTCCTTTTTTCTTTCTCCAGTTTTAATGTTATCAATTGGAACTGCATAGAAAATATTGCTTTCTTATTGCTTACACATCATCCTGTTTTTCCAAATGACATTTCATTCACTAAAAAATCGGCCAAATTAGTACTAAAATGAATTACAATAACTGATTAATGGCGGTTGTAGAAAGATTTTGTATTCAACCAGGCTGTATTTTCTTTACTAATAATAAAGCTGAAAGTCTGTGTCCCTGGATGTCTATTATGCGCATAGTGCCGAGACTGTTCGGGTGATTTTCATGAAATAAGGCGCAAAATTAGTTCGTAGCATAGGGGTGAGCACCTCAAAGTGATTTTTCTAAAATTTTAATTTGTTCTTTTTCTATTCCAATTTTAAGAACATTATACCGAGGAAATTATCCTAACGTCGATGAGTAAATTACCATACCGTGAATCAGCAAATTACCATAACATGGGCGAGCATGAACCATGCGAATTGGCGAGAAATTCATCATCCATAATTTGTAAATATACAGACGAACCAAATGAACTTTTAATTTTCTACAACGGGCAAAGCCATGCGGGTACCAATAGTATTATAATAATGATAATCTCTCATTTTAGTTAAATTGATCCAAAAAAAAAAAATGTAGAATTTGATTTTTGATGTGTAGAATTTTTCAAATTGATACACTTAAAATTTACATTATTTAGTTTTGTGCTCATGAACATGCTCCCTTTCAGATAGGTTAGCACCAATATTAAAGGAAGAGGCCAAATTAGTTGGATGCTTAAAGAGCTTTATTGCTTAAAGCTATAACAAGTTTCCATTTAAACAGTATTACACAGAAGAATAAGTTTTTTTTTTTTTAATAACTTCAATACTAACCCTCAAGACTTCATAAATCATATTAAGGAATGAAATTTGAGCAATGATTTTTATTTGATAACAATGCTGTTTCCCAGTAAACCTAAGAACTGATAACAATTTTTGAAACTTACCTTACTCTGGATGATATGAATGTCTTCTCCACCTGTATAGTGGGGATCGAGGATAAGGAATTTGAGGTCTCCAGTGTGTTCATTGAAGTGCACTCCCAAAATAGTGTGGGCTAGTACTCCACCACCTACACAGTAAGAAAAAGCATAGATTTACTAAACATTCAAGGGGGAGATATGTTCAGCCATTCATCTTCTCCATCTTATCAATTGCAGCCAAAAAAAGAGGGGACACACACACACACCTTTGTCAAGATTTTAAAAATATATAAAATTTTGTTCGCAAGTAATGAATAAATACTGTATTTCTTAGATCCTTGTTCAGATCATAGAAATCTCCTTTATTGTACTTCTCACTTTAGTACCTTATTATTTTCTAAATACTATGTATAATTTGTAATGCTCCCTCATTAGATTGCACTTCCCCCCCCCTGAAGAGAATTATATAAACAACAATATATTGATACTTGAATGGCTAGTTTGTATGTGAAGGAGCTGCTTATTGGTCTTCATCATTTGTAAACATAGTACATTTCTCATATCTTTGGTATTCCCTTTTTCATGTGAGACCAACATAGTGGATAGAGAATTTCGGCACTTGAGAATTTGGACACTCAGTTTTCCACCAGGTGGGGACACTTGGGCTTTCTCAATTTGAATTTGCATTAGGACTTTAGATTTGATGACAGTGTTCAATTGAAATGAACACTCAAGGGATCTTTTACATGCTGTATAACCATATAACATGTACGCTGCTGATTTTCTACATCTTGGAAATCCAACTTGTGACCAAAAGTCAGGGGTGGGGGCCAAAGCCTAACTGCTAAAACACTCATTAGTAAAACATCAATTACTTGCTACTTTTTTATCCCCACAAAGGTTAACACGAACCGATTCTACTATACAAATAATTCAAATCAGATGGCTCTTTTATAACTCCCAGTATAATTTCAGTAAACTGATTCGTGAAAACTCACCTATCATGACAGGGGTACCCTGGTCACGAAAGTGTACAAACAGCTCTCGGCCTCTGTTTGCCATTTCCGCTCCTGTATTCACACACATGATTTTTGATTGCACCTGCAACGTTAGTAAAGACAATTGCGTAAATAGAGCTTAAAACTAGACAGAAAAATGTTATGCATACAAATTAGTGAGCTTTAGAGAAACTTTAAACTAAAACTCAACATTGCTGAAACTTCCTATTGAGGGAAATGAAAGAAATCAACTTGTGTGTTTAAAATTATAAATAACTTTAGCTGGAAATTGTATTGTTACTTATTTTTAAAATAAATTTTAGCATGCATCTCAAATTACATTTTAAAAAAATGTTGATTTTTGCACAAAAACAATGCACAAGATGAAGTGATGAACCCCAAAGCAGAATACTACTAAATTGGCGACATACGTCACAAAACAGATGCCTGAGCTGTAGAACAATTCTGTTCAAATGTAAAAGGGAAACTCAAATTTTCTGCAGAAATTCTTGTGAAATTTCTGCAGAAACAGCAGATTTTCTTCCAACTCAAGATAAAAGTTTGCACAAATTCTACAAATTTCTTTAAATTAGAAGAAAATCTAAAATTCTGGGAAATTATGATAATTCGGCGGAAAGCTCACGAAAAGTGTTGAATTCGATTAGTCATATGCAGGAACTTTAGATTTACTTTGAACTTAAAGAAATCTGTGCAGAATTTGTGCAAATTTCTATCTTGAGCTGGAAAATATTTGTAGAAAACCAGCAATTTCTGCAGAAATTTCATTTTCAAAATCTGAAAAGATTCTGATTTTTCTAGCGTTTTTGGTTTCCCTTTTCCTTATTTTTCCCAATCGACCTTCATCCACTGCAATTTCCTCCATAAACGTATCTTTTGGAAACATGTCCTTTGACATTGAAACATGTCCATCGCCGAAAATTGCGTGTCTTGTTTGAAATTTCAATCCTTTTGCATTCTGAAAATATTCCAGTTATTTAGAAAGTTTTGAAGTGTTTTATTATTTGCTACCCTAACTCAACTCATTTTATTTATTATTTTAGTAATTTATTTATTTATTAATAGCAACAGTAAAGTTTTAAAAACTGAAAAAAAAAAAAAAAAGAAAAACCTCCTGTATGAAACAATTTTGATTTAGGTCTTCCGGTTAGTTGAAAAGGTCAAGTTGGTTGCTTGTGTATACAATGCTTGAAGTACTTGCAGAAAAATTTTGGTCAAATGATTTTATATTGCAAGAACATCGTGAAGTATTCTGCTTTGGGAGTGATAACTTTATATAGTATTTGGAGAATCACTCAGGAACATAATGGTTCCACTCTACTGTTAATAATATTACAAAATGCAAAATAGTAAAAAATATAGGAACAGAAAATACATAATTAACTTTAGGCATTTTATAATAACATACATAAGGCATTTTATAAATCCAAACAAAAAATCTCTTTTGCATTTTTCAGGATTTTAGCATTATTCAATAAACGAGGAATCTTCTTGGTAACCAAAGTCATGTAAATTCTCTTGCCTCAGAGCAAACGCAAAAATTTTATTTGTTCACACTCCAGGAAAAAAGTGGCAACAGATATCTCTTCTTAATGATTTTATCGATGCTAATTAAAACTGAGGTCCTGCAAACGATAAATTTCCAATTTAAAATTGATTTTCCCTCAAACATGCTTATAACTATTTTTCTGGTGGATTTAGGCAATGGAGTTTTCAAATCCAAAGAATAAAAAAATCTCCTGCAGGGGTCTTTTTCGCAAGCTTTCAGACAAGGCTAAAATAAAGATGATCCAAAAATTATTTTGAGTAGAATTAGTACAGGCCATTTAATGCCATTTTGAGGTCCTAGAATTAAAATTCATACGGTTTGGTACTTTTTTGGCATTCAAAAACCTTCCCACAAAAAGGCGCAGAAGTACCTCCCTGCCAAATTTGGTCCTGATCCGACATATACTGAGGATTTGTATACAAAACACACACGTTTTATTTATATGGATTATTTTAATGAACCCAATCTTGAAAATTAAAAACACCAACTACAATACTTTATTAAATATTTATAAATTCCACTGTGTTTTAATCTTGTGTTTGGGAAAATACACATTTAATCACATTTTGAAAATAAAGAATCTGTTCCAATTAATACTCATATCACAACCCTCTACATTGTTCTTCTGAGGATGAACCTTTATTAGTTTTCTACTTTTCGACATGCTTAGCCCAACATAAGACAAAAACATTGCATATATTGTAATAGTTTGACCGAACAGATTATTAAAATCTACTAAAATATGAGTTTATTGACAAAGTTACATTGTTTTTTATTGATTTATTTTTTCATATGTAACATATATCTACTAATCATTAATCTGTAAAAATGTCTAAGAATATGCTAGGATTAAATTCCAAAAATCTGGTTTCTATGTTTAAGGCCCCACAATGAGATGTCTTATAGAAAATGCCTGGAAAATTTCTCATTGAGGCTCAAATAGCAAAATTGGGAAACGTTATTCCATGTTAAAAAATATAAGTTTATCAAAACTGTGAGCTTAAGGCTCTTCTAAACCTCTCCGTAAAATCAGATTCGACGAAAACACGAAATCTGTGGCAACACAGGGGGTGTATCTGGGAGGGGCTAACTCGATTTTTTTGCACTGCTAATTGGTCAGATTTCATGATGGACAACGTCAATCATTGAGTTGTTGAAAGGACAGTCGTAAATCTAAGCTGTCCCCATCGGTACTCCTTTTGCGGTCGGACGAGGGCAGAGAGCTAGTTCCAAAACATGTACCCCCCCTCCCTCCGGCCTGTTTCCCACCACGACAACAGATCGGCGGGTGTAGTATGAGGATGAAGAAAAAAGAATCCAATTCTCCTATTCTATTCTACCACCCTTCTCACTTTTACTTGAAAACTTTATTCTACACATTTACTCTTCGAATCGAATTCTGTATTTATTTTGCAATTCATGGGCGGCATAATCTTCGTTTTTTTTTAATTTGTTTTATAGTTAGTCGTTCAGTTCATTCATTTATGTATTTTTCAATATATAATTGAGGGGGAGAGGGCGAGCGGAACACTGATGATCTTTATAACTTTATCGATAAAAGATTGCTTTGCTTTTTACAGAAATTTCTGAAACTATTCTTGAAAAGAAAAGCAAATTAATCATAGAAAAATGTCGAAGAATTTCTGCGGATGTCGGTGTGAGCATAAAATAAAAACATTTGGTAGTTGTGTAGTTAGGTTTGCTGATAGCTAGTTTGATGACTATTACAATTAATAAAAAGGCATAAATAGTAAATCTTTCGAAAACAATCGCGCCCTGTACAAGGATTTTCTGTGCAGTTTTTAATTAGAAAATTATGCTTTTGTTTTGTCTATGAATTTTCTACGCATCAAAAGAGGAAATAAAGAAACTGACGAATCTGCATGTTGGCACGATAGAAAACAGGAAAAGAAAAAAAATGTTGTTGTCTTGTTAGTGATCAGAAGGATACCATATTACCAGTGGCGCACATGAATTTTTTAAAGGGAGGGTCCAAGGTCGAAAGTCTCATTCCATTATTACGCCGTCAAACATATTGACTTGATTTTATCGATTCCCGAGAACAAAAAACAGTAAAAAATAAGCTAATGAATAAATAATTAGCATTAAGTAAAGAAATAACCAGAAATTAAATAATTTACGCTTTTATTTTTCTCATAATAAAAAAATGAATTCAAGTTCAAAGGATCTCATTTCAATTTGTAATCACAAAACTAAAAACATACTTATTACTGTGTATTCATTTATAATCCCCATTCTTCTTCTCATAGGCTAAGTGCACAATATTTTAAAAAATCTCTTAACATGCGGGTTTTATTTTTTCACTTATTAAAACAGAAGTTATTGTAACCTTTGTTTGAAATTATTTCACGCACAAAATATAGAATCGTAATCGATCGGGGAAAAAAGCCAGACCTATGGGAGGGGTCCTGACCCCCTGGACCCTAGTGTGCGCCACTGATAAATACCCACTAAGGTTTTCATTATTTATACACGTGTACTAAATAATTAGAATGAAATGACACCTCTCAGTAATGCTAAAAGCAAATTATTGCAGAGCTTAGTATTTTTGACAGTTGCATGCAGAATCAACGCTTGATTTAAATCTGAGAAAAGCCATGTTACTGCATACAAAAGCCCTTTATCACGCTCTGAATGCAAATTGGGAATTTTACTGTTGTTTTTCTTGGATAAAAGCCTACTTCAATTCAAACTTTCGTCGATGTGCCTATTCATCAACATTTTAAGATAATTTCAATTCATTGAGCGTATTGTTAAAATAATAAAAATTATATGTTCACAAATTTTACCAATGCATATAATAAAACGTAAGTAATTGAACTCTAATGGTTTAAATATACTTCGAAAGAATGAATGAAGTGTAAGAAAGCGTACAGTGGTTCAAAATAGTCAGCAAGTGGTATTTAGGAATTTCCGTATCATAAAAATTTGATTTCTTGATCTTGAGGCAAAGAATGTTTTTTTCTTTCAGTTTGACACTCTCTGTTATTTAAACATTTTGTTCACATAGTAGGAAATAAATAAAATTCCTTATGAAAATAGAGTGGTGTTAAACAATATGAGTAGCACAGTATACAAATGAAAAACGTTATCTATCATGAAAGCGTCTCGAAAAATATTTACGTGTACCAACAACTACGCTGTTGTAAAAAGATTGCCATCAATCATGAAACGAGAAAAAAAAATCCTAAAAAAAGGAAAGAACATGGTTTTGTTAATATTTTCGAAAAATATTTTCGTTTAGAGTTGAAAACTGTCATATGACAAAAAGAAAAAAAAATGCATCGATTCAATGAATCAAATGTATGATCATGTTCAATATCGAGAATTATAGGAAAAAATAGATTGCAAAAGACACAAAATTAAATAAGCATTATTCGAAAGGAGAGACAGTGAGGCACTCAATTTATGTGCCGAATTAATTATCACTATGAGCAACTTGCTTGTTCCCAGTCTCATTCGCTGTACGCAAAAGAGAAGACTTGTTTATCCAAAGTGGGGAAACAAAGTGCAAAAGGTGAGAAAAAATTATACATGAAATCAAATGAATTGATATCGTTCCATCTTCAGTATTGGAGGCAAACAAAATAATATGAAAATTCAAAAAAAAAAAAAAAAAATGAGCAAGGAAAAATAGTACTGTGGCCCTAAATTACTGTATGACAGTATCACCATACTAAACTTTCTTGTTCGCAGCCTCATTTCTTTTCATGCAGTCACGATGATTGACAAATTCGGATTGCAAAAATAAACTTTATGTAACATGAAAAGATTTCGGAAAATGCATTGTAAATTGTGAATAGAGTTCTTTGATTGTGAGCATGCGCAAATGATCAAGACGAAAGTTCAACTAATGATACTTCTTGAAATATGGAGAATGTTTTTGATATGAAGTGCTGCCGGCGTCATTGCTATCTGGATTCTTTGAAAAAAATACTTTCAATTAGTGTTTTAAAGAGCCATTTGGGCGGAAAAAAGCATCACTTTATACATGAAATTGAATGAAGCAAATATGATCTTGTTCCATCTTGAGTATTGGAGGCAAACAAAATAATATGAAAATTCAAAAAAAAAAAAAAAAAAGAGCGAGGAAAGAGTACTGTAGCCCTAAATTACTGTGATAGTATCACCACACTGACGTTTCTTGTTCTCGCCCTGCAAAATTCGTATTGCTTTCTTGATTCTTAGAAAAAATATACTTTCAACTGGGGTTTTAAAGAGCCATTTGGGCGGAAAAAAAGCACCAATTTATTCATAAAATTGAAGGAACCGAATATGATCCTGTTCCATGTTGAGTGTTGGAGGCAAACAAAATAATATGAAAATTAAAAAAAAAATGATCGGAGAAAAAAGGTTGTGAGGTACAAGGGCGGATTCAGGGGAGGGTCAAAGGGTCAGCCGACCCCCTGTGAGAAGAATGTCATTATGATTATTATTAAACTTCAATTTTTTACATCCGAAAAAATAGTACATGGAATCAATGTCAACATTTTTTTTTTTTTTTTGCTCGGTTCTGTAAGGTAGTTCTTTTTAGCGCGTCATAATTCAAAGAATTGACCGGATTTGTTTACTGAGGTATTGCTATTTTGATTTCTTTGTTCATTTTCAAAAGCGCAAATTTCTCTAATGAGCTTAACTTTTTTCCCAGTTCTCCTCCCCCTCAAACCACATGTTGTGCGTGTCATGTGTGCCTTTTCCTACTATTTATAGATGTTATCTCACATAATCAAAGCTTATGGTGACATGACCAGCATATCTGCCGAAAGAAATGTGACTTTTGATGAACGTTTGAAGGAATATGATCCATGGCTCAGGTTGTGGCATTGAAAATTTAGGGGGAGGGGAGGTAATTTGAATGGGTTTTGACTTGGGGGCGGGGGAGTACTCCGTAGCATATGAGGCGGTACGCTCTCCTGCATGGAATGATAGGCAACCCTGATTAACTGCTACTTTTTTACGTAGGAATAATAACGATATCCATTGAAACTTGACCCCCCTTACAAAAATTTCTGGATCCGCCCCTGTTGATGTACTAAATCATACTTGCTGATGACAGTATCACCGTACTGAGCTTTCATGTTCGCAGTCTCATTTCTTTTTCATGCAGTCACGATGATTGACAAATTCGCATTGCAAAAATAAACTTTATGTAACATCAAAAGAGTTCGGAAAATGCATTGTAAATTGTGAATAAAGTTCTTCGATTGTGAGCATGCGCAAATGATCAAGACGAAAGTTCAACTAATGATACTTCTTGTACTGTGCTGCAGGCGTCATTGCTTTGTTGATTCTTTGAAAAAATACTTCCACTTGGGGGTTTTAAATAGCTATCTGGCGGAAAAGCATCACTTTATACATGAAATTGAATGAATCAAATATGATCCTGTTCCACCTTGAGTATTGGAGGAAAACAAAATAATATGAAAATTCCAAAAACATTGATCGAAGAAAAAAGGTTGTGAGGTACTAAATTACTTGCTGATGGCTGTATCACCACACTCAACTTTCCTTGTTCGCAGTCTCATTTCTTTTTCACGCAGTTGCGAAGATAGACAAATTCGCTTTGCAAAAATCGATTTTATGTAACATCAAAAGAGTTCGGAAAATGCATTGTAAATTGTGAATAGAGTTCTTCGATTGTGAGCATGCGCAAATGATCAAGACGAAAGTTCAACTAATGATCTTGTACTATCGAGAATTATTTTGATATGAAGTGCTGCAGGCGTCATTGCTTTGTTGATTCTTTGAAAAAATACTTCCACTTGAGGTTTTAAATAGCTATCTGGCGGAAAAGCATCACTTTATACATGAAATTGAATGAATCAAATATGATCCTGTTCCACCTTGAGTATTGGAGAAAAACAAAATAATATGAAAATTCCAAAAACATTGATCGAAGAAAAAAGGTTGTGAGGTACTAAATTACTTGCTGATGGCTGTATCACCACACTCAACTTTCCTTGTTCGCAGTCTCATTTCTTTTTCACGCAGTTGCGAAGATAGACAAATTCGCTTTGCAAAAATCGACTTTATGTAACATCAAAAGAGTTCGGAAAATGCATTGTAAATTGTGAATAGAGTTCTTTGATTGTGAGCATGCGCAAATGATCAAGACGAAAATAAAAGTAATGATAATTCTTGAAATATGTACAATCTTCAAAGGAGAAGCATTTTGATACGAGGTGCTGCATTCGTCATGACTTCGTTGATTCTTAGAAAAAATACTTTCACCTGCGGCTCTAAAGTCACAGGGGAGGAAAAAATGCATGAATTTGAATATATATATATATATATATATATATATATATATATATATATATATATATATATATATATATAAATAATTGGATTAATCAAATGTGATCCCTTTCCATCTTGAGTATAGGAGGAACACAAAATAATATGAAAATTTAAAAAAACAATTATCTGGGAAAAAGATAGATACTGGCTGATGACAGTATTGCCATAGTGAACTTTCTTGTTCGCAGTCTCCTTCTTTCCTTTTTTTTCACAGTTATAATGACTGATAAATTGATATTGTAAAAAAAAAAAAAACTTTATTTAAATGAAACATTAAAAGAGTTCGAAAAAACCATTGTGAATTAAGATAGTAGATCCATGGCCGCGCCGTCCTTATGTGCGAGGTCGTGAGGCGCACTACGGCGCCAGAGTCAAAAAGGCGCCTTTCACTACCATTCAAAAATGTTCCAAATGGGGGGAATCTCTCCAACCAAAGAAGGAAAAAAAAAGAATTTTTCATTATATCCAGTATCCTATGGGGCCCGCTCAGCCCAAAGTGATGCCCAGGCCCTGGCAAAATTTGGTGCCCCCTCTCACAGGAATATCTGCAATTTTTTTGTGTGGAAATAATCATTCTCAAAGAAAGAAAACGGCAAATCAAAAGTTCCCGAAAAAATTAAACGCAACCCTCCATAAATACAACTAAAATCCTGAAAAAAAAAAGAAAGAAAATTCGACAAATAATAATCAAAAGGGGAAAATTTTACCTCAAAACGAAAACAAAATTTTATTTAGTCACAAAAGAGAAAAAAAACTGGCAACCTTCTAAACGCTACTTTAAAATGAGATTGCGCAAACGATAATTTTCTGATTTAAAATTTCTGTTCCATTAGGCTTAGCAGTGATTTTTAATTTTTTCCTGGTAATTTTAAAGCCTTTTTACTTACAAAAAAGGAAGTATTGTATTCACGAAAAAAAATTATCTCAAAATTCAGACTTAATTTCCATTTTGCTCACCCACGAATGAATATTGAGTTTTTTTTCCAACCCAACCACACACGAATATATGCCTAAACACCCGAAATATCCATTTTGACATTCCCCGAGTTAATTACAACGACTTTTCGCGTGACGTCCGTATGTTCGTAAGTGCGTATGTATGTCACATAACTCAAGAACGGTATGTCCTAGAAAGTTGAAATTTGGTACGTAGACTCCTAGTGGGGTCTAGTTGTGCACCTCCCATTTTGGTTTCATTCAGATGTTCCGAAAGGGGTCATTTACACCTTTTTTTGGGGGGGGGGAGGGAGTCAATGTTAATCCAATGCAAACTCAAGTAGTGTTATAATTTATACAAACATTTGGCAATTTCTCGCCAAGCTTTTGGTCACCAAGTTTTGTCGCCAACTTTGCGACAAATTTGGCGTTTTTTGAGCAATCACGATTGCTAATTGTTTTCATTTGACCGTCCTTGATGCCTAGTTCCTTTTTCAACCCCCTACGTTCCTACTCTGGTGCCCAAGTACCTTCCGGCCAAATTTGGTCCAGATCCGACGAAAAGTGTGGATTTGTATAGGGAACATACATATACACATATACACACATATTCTTTTTATATATATATATATATATATATATATATATATATATATATATATATATATATATATATATATATATTTATTTATTTATTTATTTATTTATTTATTTATTTATTTATTTACGTGTGGTGTGTAATGGAAACAAACTGTTGATTATATATAACTAGAGACGATTATTCATAATTTTCAATAGACTTGGTATATATGATACATTATGTAATGTTTGTCAGATTTACTAGTTTATTCACATAATTTCCTATTCTTCGTGGATATTGCAATAAATTAGGATTATTGTACATTACTTTCATTTCTTACCTTGGAAAATGTATATTAGATAATAGTATTAATTCTATTAAAAAAAGTTTATATTATTAACTATTTAATTTTTACCTAAACAAAACGGAACTTCAAATTTAATTACATATTTAGAATTCTAGATAATGTCAAAGTCTTAAAAATTAAAGATCTGAAAGTAAATGCACAACACACAAAGCCTCCATATCAAAAAGCAAACTAAGCCAATATTCTAAAGAAAAACATTTTCTTGTAAGATAACCTATTCAGACTCATTCTCCTATGACTTTCAGAGAATTATTACCAACTGTTTCACTAAACTTCATTTTCAAAGGCATCGTTGTGTGTGATATATCTGATCCTTCCAGAAAGAGATGATTATTTTTAACTAATATTGCTAGTTCTGGAACATTGTCAAGCAAAATATTTTTTCTTTACAAATTGACTTGATTTTTAGTAAAGCTATGGACTTTTATTATATTCACCACTACGAGTCAAGGAATATAGTTGATAAATATTAAATACTAGTAGTACCCACACGGCTTTGCCCATAGTAGAAAATTAAAAGGTCTTATGGTTCGCCTGTATAATTACAAAAAATGTATGGTGAATTTTTCACCAATTGGCTTACACCATGTTACTGTTCCACGTTATGATAACTTGGTAATTTACTCGTTCATCGTATGATAATTTTGCTCGTGAAAATGTTCTTAAAATTGGAATAGAAAAAGAAAAAAATCGAATTTTCGAAAAATTGCTTCGAGGTGCACACCCCACGCTACAAACTAACTTTGTGCCAAATTTCCTGAAAATCGGCAGAACGGTCTAGGCGCTATGCACGTCACAGAGATCCAGACAACCAGCATCCCCCAGACATCCAGACAGACTTTCAGCTTTATTATTAGTAAAGACTTTTTCCCCTGCTTTGACGCTTAGTAAATGACAGTAATTTTTGATCGTGTTTGTGGGAAGCTTTCTTTTCTATTCCTCTGAAATTACATTACACCACAAGCTGTCTGAAGCCTGTAATTTACCCCAAAGAAAACACGTGGAATGGAATGTTTTACCTTTTTCTTTAGTATTGTTTAATCACCGCAAGGTAGCGTATTCGAACTCTGGAGTTGGCAATACGATCTGACCGTTTTTTAAATAATTTGACTAATTTTAATAATTTTAAACATTTATTTTAATCGGTGCGCTTTTATTATTTACGGCTTCTGCCGATGACATCACAAATGATGAAATGCCATTCACTGTTGCCATTCGTAGAGCTTAATATTTAATTCGCATTTTTACTCAAGTGTAATGGCAACGATATGGTTGATAACAAGCGTAGAGCGCAATATTTAATTCGCTTCTTGATTACAATAACGTGAAAACGCAGTACACAGATGCGCCTAAGTACATCATTTGTGACGTCATAAAGACCACGTCTTTTTTCAAAATCGGACATGTTAAAAAATTCATTAAAAAATAAGCGTCTGGAAAATGAAAGTTTTTTTCTCGCTTCATGTTATTTTTTATTTTTTTTGCTTATTCTATCAATTTCAATGACTAAAAATTAGTACTTTTGACTGAAGGAAACAACTCCATTTTGAATAATCTCTGTGGAATATGTATAATCGCCAGATTAATCTCGTTCTACTTGCACATACATTCAGGAGAGGGAAATTTCATGATTTACTCGCCACTTCCCCTAATGTGGCTAGTGTATTTTATGTGAATTGGTTTATATTTTTGCAAATTTCACATCGAGATATAAATCGCAATCACTGTACTTGGCGGTATTTTTTTTAAATTATTAATTTAATAAAGAAATACATAAATAAAAATGGCATTTCGAATTTTTTTCCCATTATAAAATGCGGTAATTTTCACTGATTTTTCAAACAAAATAACTTCTACATTTAAACGGGGGGGTACTTATATTAAAACAGCATTGAAAAATATATCACCTAAATAATTTCAAAAACTTATCGCATAGAACTCGAAAGAAGAAAAAAACTGTTCTTTTTAGAACGAATTTCGTCGATGTCACACAGATACAAGACCAACACACAAAACGACAAGGAATGAATGGTCATTAGTCAGTAATTTATTGCCTGTCATTGAGGTAGAGCAGAGGAACGGAGAAGCAGCAGACAAGACCCTGAAGACCCTGGGGGGAGAAGAGGAAGTGGTCCCTCAAAGCTCAAAGTGGGAGGAAATGGGTGTGGTCTGGTGAAAGGCGTGTTTTTCGCAGTTTTTCACAATTTTTCGAAAACAAGGCTTTACTCCGTGGAGAATATCAATAGAACAAATTGTCTCAGAAACAAACTCAAAATATGTTTTTAAAGAGAAAAGGTCAATCTCTTGCGCTCCTTTTTCAGTTTTTCCATATCATTTTTCAAACGTGTTAAAATAGTCGTTTAAAGTTTTAAAATGCTATTAAAAAAATTTCCAAATAATTACAGAAAAAATAAAAAAGCGCATATCTAGTTCTGTGTCATAGCCATCGTTTAAAACAAACCGCATGAAAATATTCCAGTAATTTCTCGTGTTATGCTTTGCATAGGTAGCAGATTTTCCCGTAGAGAAAGCATTAGCGTCGAAATCCAAGATGGACGGTATAGAAGAGCCTTAATAAGGAGGTACAATGCAAAGTTTTAACAAAACAGGCAGCACTGAACTCTGTTACTCAGTTAAAGCCCAGAAAACAGGAGCTAAAAACTTCTATAGAAGTAAGTTTGAAGTACTTGTGAATGAAAAACATGTACTTTCTCAAGACGGATGAGCAAGAAGTAGCCATGAGCCACATAGAGTACTGAAAAGCAATAAACTTCTGCTAAATACACCAAAGCAATTGTATGGGTAATTCTTATGTCCAGTTGTGTCTCATTGCCTGTGTGATTTACTCGCTTCTATATTTAAAAGTAATATATGCAGTACACTGAACTTGCTGGTCACACATTCATACAAGGTTCGGCTATTAATTTCCAGGACTGACACAACTGTAGGAGAACGAAAAGTTGGAAGATGGCGATAATGATTGCATATTGAAAAGCGTTTTCTTGCGCATGTGCAGTGCAATGGGTGTCATTCAAAAGTAAGTGGTTCTCATGGAAAGGAGCATTAAAACATAGCTCTCAAATTCTTGCTGTCAAAGTGAAAATAGTGCAAAGAATTAATATTAAATTTTGCTTCAAGTTGGGCAAGATAGCTGCAGAATCATACAAAATACTTTTGAATGGTTTAAACACTTTCGAGATGGGCGCAACAGCATTGATGATGATCCACACACAGGTCGGCTGCAGTAAGCAATTGAAAAAATTTGCATTATGGTGACAACAGGTATTGAAGAGCTATGTTTAATGTGCCTTTCCACGAGAACCACTTACTTCAGAATGACACCGATTGCACTGCATATGCACAAAAAAACGCTCTTCAATATGCAATCATTTGTGCCATCTTCCGGCTTTTCGTTCTCTTACAGTTACGTCAGTCCTAGAAACCTTGTATTTCTAGAAGATCCAAGTCATCAGAAATATAATGCAACTATTAATCACATATAAAAAGGGTAGAAACCACTTCTCTCACCTTGGCTAAATGATCAAGACAGAATCCCACTTCCTGCGAACCAATCCACTGCCGAGAACCCACAAATTTTGGAGTCTTATCTCCCATGTCAACCAATGCCTGCAAGAGATAAGCAAAGTTTATATTCGAAAAAATCTAATGGAGTAAGTTCGGCTAACACAAGCATAATATTCATTATGAGGTGCATTTATTTTCTTAACAGAATGCTCCAGAAGCCACATCAGCTGATATACTTAGTATATAGGAAGAAAAGTAAAATTAGTAAACTGAAAGTACATTCTAAGACTGTACAGATGGTCCACCTTTAATCAATAAGTGAGGTAACTACAAAAATTCAGAAATCAACTGGCAAAACATTGTTTATTCCATGACTCCGTCATTATTGAAGATTTTTTTATTACAATAACAGAGGTAGGCCCAGTTTAGAGTCTTCAAAACAGGGAAGCAATGACCATGAGCTTCAAAACAGTGACTACAATCAATAAAGCATAGTGGTAACGCGCGCATCCCCGAGCGATAAGGAGCATGCTTGGGGTCTTAGCTCTTGGCTTCGCCAAGCAACCCTAAAGCCTCCATCGTCAGAGAGGAGCGTGGGAAACCACCCCTCGTCATATTCTCTTGGAACATTGTCAGCAGATGCAGCCATAGGGCTCTCGTTCCCAATATCATTTTGCATCAAGGATACATGCATATCCTATTCTTATATTCACATAATGCCTACTTGAAAATAAATTGTTTATTTGTTTTACCCACGACTTATCAATGCAGTCATTAAATCTCACCACACTGGCCACTGCCGGAAAATTAGTTTTCCCCCAGAAGCCATGCGGCTTCATTTTTTGGTCAAGTCTCACCCGAAGAGAATCAGCTTAATTAATTGTTCTTGACTTTCTACTTCACAAGATGATCAACCTCAATATTTTAAACCGAAGACGAGGGGTTCTGAAAGGACAAGTCAGGGGGTTGTTATCATTTATAGGAAATGATATCGACACATTGGACTCTACGGAAATCGAGTGCAAACTCGAAAATGTGCAAGTCTTAAAGGCCAAATTTGAGCAGCTGAAGTTAGACTACTATTCAGTGCTCAAGGATGAGGAAATTAAACGAAAATGAAAGGACTTTCATTGAACTCGAGGAAGAATTAGAAAAAATAGAAGTCACCCTCAAGCGCAAGTACAAGCAGCTCAGCAACAATAGTTCCCGCTCCATTAATAATTCTCCACCTAACTCAACAATCAGTATCTGGCTTCCCGAAATATCACTTTGAAAATTTAACAGTAAATATAAAGAATGGTTCCTCTTCAAAGAACAATTTAACTCCATCATTAATAGTAACTCTTCCTTCTCAGATTCACAAAAACTGTATTACCTGAAATCAACACTTATCGGCCGCGCTAAAGAAATAGAAACAATAGATGATACCTACTAGTCCTTGTGGAAGGCATTGACTGAGAGGTTTGAAAATAAGAGATTAATTGTAAACAGTCATATACAAGAGCTGTTAAACATCCAGAAAATAACTCATGAGTCAGCAGATGAGCTGCGAAATCTTGTGGACAAGCTTCACAAGCATCTGCGTGCCCTTCAGCATATGGATTTGCAATGCAATGAATTTGCAGAAGTTATACTCCTCAACATATTTCTTCAAAAAGTGTATGCAGAATCACGAAGGCAATTTCAGATGTCCCTAACCTCTAAGGACTTCCCAAAATGGAGCGATTTCGTTCAACTATTAGAAAAGAGGCATTTTTTTGCAGAATTCTCAAATTCAGTACACTTTACAAGTATAAACTAGAATAAGTCAAAAAAACAACCCAATATAGGGTAAATAAACCACTGCCGTTGAACAGTTGTAAATTGTGCCATGCTTCACATAATATACATAATAGTGAAGAATTCAAACATCTGAATGTCAAACAAAGATATGACATAGTTCAGACAAACAATTTGTGCTTAAATTGTTTTGAATTATCTCACCGAGTACAAGATTGCAAATTGAAGAATAGCTGCAGACTGTGTTCACAAAGGCACCGCTCTTTACTACACAGGGACAGCTCAACCGGAAATTACTATGCATTGACCCTCAACCCCCGTGGTGAACGAAGTGCAATTTCTTCTCCACAATTCGCCTCAAGCAATACACATGTTGAAAACCCCTCACTGGAGCGGGGGAAGAACAGAGACACTTGTTTACTTTCAAGTCGTAAAACGGTCCCTACTGTCAACTGTTATTATCTACTTAACAGATGACTCAATGGTAATACGGCCCTTTCGGGCGCTGATGGATGCTGGATCGATGTTGAATTTCG
The DNA here is from genome assembly GCF_026930045.1 of Uloborus diversus. Lineage (NCBI taxonomy): Eukaryota > Metazoa > Arthropoda > Arachnida > Araneae > Uloboridae > Uloborus > Uloborus diversus. The sequence goes on from NC_072735.1 coordinate 91,291,950, forward strand.
TCAACACAAATTGTTTGAATAATTTGAAAGTTAAAACCTCAAGTGCGAACTCGTGAATTTTTATCGGTGCCCAAAATACCCGATGTTATACCCTCAGCATACCTAGATGTGTCAAGATTTAATTAGCCGACTGGAATCCAGTTAGCTGATCCCGAATTCAACAGTCCGAGAAAATTGATGTTCTGCTTGGTGCAGAGCATTAAGTGTTTGAAATGTTACGGCCTGAAAGTATTTTTCTTAATCTGGGTAATGTGATACTCCAAGATTCAGTATTTGGATTCATAGTGAATGGAGTCATTGATAATACCCCAGAAAATAGGTCCAGCTATTGCAGTATGGTTTTAGAAGAAGAAAAACTAAATAACACACTAAAAACTTTCTGGGAAATCGAGAATGTTACTGAAGAGGAAAACATCAAAAGCAGCGAGGAGCAGTTTTGTGAGCAGCATTTTCTGAAAACTCATACTCGAACTAATACTGGACGGTACGTTGTGCAATTGCCATCAAAAGAAGAAATAAAATTAGGTGATACCAAGCAATCTACTCTAAAAAGATTAAATGCACTGTGGAAGAAACTTAATCGCGATCCGAATATAAAATCTTTGTACTCCTGCTTTATGACTGATTATGAAAACTTAGGACACATACAGGAGATATCTGAAGATAAAGAAGAGAACTGCTACTAAAACTGTTGCTTGATGCCTCAGCACCTTCCTCAGAAATTCTTTAAACTCTCAGCCATTGAACCGGGAAGTGATACAAGAAGAATTATTTTCAATTTTAGTAAGATTTCAAAAACACTGTTACGCATTTAGTGCAGACATTGAAAAGATGTACCGCCAAGTCTTAATTCATCCAATGCATCGTGATTACCAACGAATATTATGGAAAAGAGAAATTAATGCCCCCAATAAAAATCTATCAACTTTCGACCATCACCTAATCACCTAAGCACAACGTGTGCACCTAACTTAGCAACAAGAGTGTTAAAGCAGTTAGTGGCTGATGAACGGTTAAATTTCCCATATGCATCATCTGTCATCACAAGAAACTTCTACATGGATGACGTGCTCACAGAAGCTGAAACTTTAGAGAAGGTTAAACAACTGCAGATAGAACTAAAACATTGCAACGCCAGGCGGCACGTTAACGCGTGTTCCTGAGCGGTAAGGAGCAAGCTCGGGGTCTTGGCAATTGGCTTCACCAAGCAACCCTAAAGCCCCCATTGTCAGAGAGGAGATTGGGAAACCACCCCTCGTTAGATGCTCCTGGAACGTTGTCAGTGGATGCAGTCATAGGGCTCTCACACCCAATATCATTTTGCATCAAGGATACATGCGCATCCTATTATATTCACATAATGCCTACTTGTAAATGAATTGTTTATTTGCTTTACCCACAACTCACATCAATGCAGTCATCAAATCTCACCATACAGTCCGCTGCCGGAAAATTAGTGGGAATTATGGGGGAAACCCCAGAAGCCAAGCGGCTTCACATAGCATTCAAATTATTTTTGCAGAATGCTATTAAAACTGAAGAAACAGCATTATAGATTTTGCATAAAATTTTCACCATACATTTTACCTAACATTTAAATTTTTATCCATGCAGGGTTAGTAATATTGAGTAATCAAAATAATAAAAAGACAGACTAGCCTTAACGACCAAAAAAAAGGAAAAGATTAAAATCTTTACTTATTTCATTAATAAAACTGAATCAAATTTGAGAAACAGCAGTTTTGTCATTGTTTGAAAGATAAAATTAAATGAAGTGGATTGCTTGAAATTCACTTCAACCAACTTCCTCCCAAATTTTCAAGAGATACTTCACAACCAATGCTGTAAAGAACTAAATTCATACGCTACAAATAGATACACATCAGTCTGCAAATATTGCTTTATTGCCATGATTTAAAAACTTCTTGACCGATCAATTTTTTCATGAAACATAATTTACTAACACAGCAATGGCAAGCACACAATATGACTGATTGACTCTTTTCTCACAACAAAATCAAGAGAAAGAGCAAGCAATAATAAACAATAGTAACTACGACAACTGTGCTAGCTAGTATGTAGAGCAGTATTTAACAACCAACTCAAAAAATAAAACAAGGATCATTAAACATGAAACTAGGCTCATAAATATCTTTCTTTCAAAACTTTAAATGGTTAAATGGCCTAAAAAATTAGTAAGAAAGAAAATTCTTTTTATTTCAAAAATATTGATACCCACCGTTTTTTTTTTAACTGGCTAAAAACTTTTTTAAGTTTTTGTTTCATGCAAGCAAATACTTATTATTATTATTTTATTTTGGAATATAATAATTATTCCAGCTAGAACCACCACTAAGACTTCAAAAAAGTGTCCTGGGTACCTGTTGTATCTCTGCATGAGTGGGAACTTTACGGTCTGTGTACCCCTGGATTCTGAACCAGGAGAGTATTGTTTGCAGAGATCTGTATGCACAACCCCAACCATCATCGTTCATATGATCCTGCATGTAGTGGTGGTACACATAACGACCTTGAACGATGGAAACATGTCCTCCTTGCACTGCAAGAAAAAAAAATATTTTCATTGCATTAACGATTCATATATAGAGTTTTCCTTTTTTACCTTAGTAGATCATATAACTTAGTTATAAATATCAAGATAAAGTAAGGGAATTAATTTAAAATTTTGTTCACGATTTTTAGGCCTAAATGTATTATCTATTTTTCTACATTCAAAAAGAAATTCTGTATGTTAAAGTTACTCATACTTAAAATAGATATTACAGTGAAACTTTGGTAATTCAACACGGGATAACTCAACATTTATTTTTCTTATCTTTGGATCAAAGCTTAGTTCAGTGGGCGAAAACAACTCTATCTTGACACACATTTACAGGAACCCCTGTAAGTCGACATCCAATTGCAATTCTTGTCCAACTTTTCAATCAACATTCTTTCATATTGACCTTTTCTCAAAATTTTATGCTTCGTTTTTTTCGTCAGTCAATTCTTTTGTGGAAAGCTCTTTTAGGAAACTCCATTTCTTATCCCAGGAGAGTCAGCCACCACACTCTGCTGGTATTACAATTCTAAAAGGCTAGGAAAGGGTAGGATAAATGTACACAGATGAGTCCTTTAGAGAAAGAAGGCACCATGACATGTTTTTCATACAAGTGTGAGCAGGACTTTTTATCTTTAACAGGTCTGACTGACAAGAAGCTTTTATTTCTCTTCAGAAATGATGGAATTATTCCTCATGAGGAATTAATCAAATATCAGAATTAATAAAATATCAGTTTTTAAAGTGTACTTTTCAAAAAAAGAAAACAAAAAGAGAAGAAAATTCATTTAATGGAATTAATATTCATAATGTGAATGTTAAGCATCAGTAAGTAAGTGATATATAAGTCTAAGAAATGAAATCATGGAATCTCAGTAAGTTGACATCCGCTTAAAATAAAATGAAGGAAAGGGGGGGGGGGCTCAACAACCGAACCAAGCACTGCGACCGAGGGTCTATTGCTAACCCCCAAACAGAAATTTTAAAACAGGCCAGTGGCTGAAGCAAAATTCAGCAGATGCCTAATAGGAATATCATGAATCTCCCACAGTTCAAGTCAGGGGTACCCACTCCCCCAAGAGCGAGGGCGCACCCCCTAGATATTGGGAAGACCCCCCCCCTCCAAAAAAAAGTGAAAAATACCCCTAAAAACAACTCCTCCTAAAAATTTCAATGGCACAGTCTGCGCCTTGACACCCCTACATTAGCATCCCTGGTTCAAGCAAATGATGGCCAAGGTGTTCAAACTTACCGGCAGAAAACATTTCACAATCACACAGGGTGTGAGTAATAGTTTCCTCATTACAGAGGTAACCTCTGCAAATTCGATTACTACTGACACCCATTATAGCAAGGTGCCACTTTAAGGTGTAACACAAGACGAGTAAGAAGATCAAAAGCCCTCATAATACTATTTTTGTTAAGAAACCTTTTGCATTTTTGGCATGTGATCCCCAGAGAGAATGAGGTCTATTCTCCTCAGGATGATCAGCTGAATATGTTCCATGTCATCGTGACATAACTTCTCCAAAGGGATGGCTTCTCTCACAACAGCCACCTCAAACATAATCACTGCTTGAGCTTAGGACTGTGCTTTGAAAAAGAGTCTCAGCAAACAGCTGTTTCGGGGCTATCAAATGCAAGCCCCTTCATCAGTGCATAAAAAAAATGAATGGTTCACCAATGCAAACTAAACGACAAATGAAAGGAAGCAAAGTAAATAGACAAGGAACAAAAACTATTATGTCACAGAACAGCAAGGACACCTATACTGAGAAAAAAAGTCAAGGACAACATTTTTTTTTTAAGATAAGATTTCCAAACACCAGGACGTTTCCCCTCAGTATAGGTTGCTGTTCTGTGACGTAAGTTTACGGTTCCTTGTCTATTTACTTTGCTTCCTTCCATTTCTCATTCATTTGTCGTTTAATTTGCATTGGTGAACCATTCATTCTTTTTATGCACTGGTGAAGGGGCTTGCATTTGATAACCCTGAAACAGCTGTTTGCTGAGTTTTTAACTCTTTTTTAAATGCTTTTATTTCTACTTCATACACGTTGTGTCATTTTACTTCCTTCTCAGGAATGGTTGGCCCAGTGGTTTTCGCCTCCTGTATCAGCTCCCTCTTCTGTCAGCACCTTTGCATTATTGTGCCTAAGTAAGTACTGTTATTTTTATGTCAACACAAAAGGTGAACTTTTCACTTCTTAAAATAATGACTTTTTTGAATTCAGTTTTTCTTTTAACTATTAGGGCTCAGGCTTGGAGGAAGGGGGGGGGGGCAGCATTTCCAACAGTTGACTATGTTTTGTTAGATTTGACTGCAGAGATGAGTCGTTAGAACAATAACATTGTTTAAGGTTAGGTTCCAGTGTAGCCTTAAAATAGCTATATGCTGTATTTTCTTCAAAATTTGTGCTTTATTTACGCTGGCTTTTCACTTTAATCATATTACAGCACAAAGCTTACACGATAATTTTTCATTTAACATTGTTTATTTTTGTTAAAGTTTTTAAAATGGGTATAATACACTACTGTATTCCGGGAACATTGTTACCGGGAACATTGGAAAAGTGATCCCTATGGCTCTTTCTGCTGTGGCATTTGGGTGACATCTTGTAGAGGGGGGATGTTCACACAATCATCTTCAAAAAGGGGGCTTTAGGGTTGCTTGGCAAATACAAGACTCCATGCATCTCTCATTATCACTCAGGGTGCAGGCAATGGTGCTAACAACTGTGTTTAGATAAAATAACAATATAATATTGATCTTCTCTAAATATTATTTCAAGATATTGTTGTTTGTGGGTGAGATTAGGCTTCGTCAAAAGATATCATAGTTTTAAGCTTTCTATAAGTACACTAAGTGTCAAACAATTGACCTAAATGTGTAAATGGATACAGAGAATCTTAAAGCAGGTAGCATACCTCCCGAGGGTGGTAATCCTTCATGTGGATTCACCAAGTAACCTGACATATCTGAGAAGTCATAGGTGTTCAACTTCCTCACAAAAGGTCGATTCAGCGGGAGGAGCAGCTGCTGGTGCAGACTTTTGCGAGTATTTTCTAAGGAAAAGATAAATAAATAAGGAAGTGAAAAACAGTAAAAGATCACTTTCAAAATAAAACACAATTGTGGTCAATTTTCAGAAACAATTTGAAGTTGAATTTACTGAATTAAGTGTAAACAAATGAAATGGAAAGTTAACTTTATGCCGAGCTGAAAAATAAAAACATTATAATTCATCAGATACATTTTTCCAGAGCATTGTGTTTTTCGGGGCATAATCTGCAGGTAGAAAGTGTTCTTTGAAATATTCGAGAAGTCCCCAAACAAATACAGCCGCATACAATCAGCAAATAATACATGTCATTATATGACAGGCCAGAAAAATCGCAATAAAAAACTGTTTATACTGAAATATAATTAGGGTTTTTGTACAATAGATATTAAATTTAATATTATTTAAAAATACATTGAAAAAACATTGTATACTGAAAGGAGATGCCAAAATATTGTTGCACAATAATAGCAGAATAGTAACGTTACACATGACACTTGGTATCAGAAAAATATATGAATCATCTAAGAATATAACAATTTGAAATATGCATAAGTTGAATGACAATAATTTTGAAAATTGAAAATGCTACTGCTTTTCAGAAAATTAATTTAAAATAAATACGTCGTTTTTCAAAAAAAAAAAAGTTAAGCATTACAAAGTATCAGCAATATCTTCAACTGATATCCTTTGATATTCTTGAAGAATCAATGTTTTGAATAACTTCAAAGGAAAAAAAAAAGTAGGGTCAGTTAGGATAAAAGAAAACAGAATCTCAATGTTTCAAAATTTAGATCCCACTCTCCTCTTTGGATGAATTGAGAGATACAATTTTGTACATTGTGTCTGAAACTACTCTCGCTGAAAGTAACTGGGTATGAAAAATTTAATTTTAAGACTGTTAGCAAATGAAATAATGTTTCCTCCTACATCAGTGTTTTTCTTTACCCCAGAGATTATGGGGTAAATGAAAACACCTCATTTCTCCACAAGGTTGATAAAGGGATATAGGTGCACTACAGACACTCAGTTTAGAAGCTTAAAAAGTTCTACACCAAAAATAATCAACAGGGTTCATACTCAATTTGGATAAAAAATTTCCATGACTTTTCCAAGACTTTTTCATGACTTCATAAAAATTTTCATGACATTGTTACACAAAGAGAATAGTGCTATTAAATGCCAAACTTGCCAATTTTCGGAAATGGGCTTTCGAAAAACTTTTATGTGAGTGCCACTACCTCATTGGAGGTTACTCATTGGAGGGCACTTACTTGTGACTGAAAAAATATCAGTGCACTGCAGAAACTAATAAATTATTCTTATTTGTCTTCATCATATCAATTCAAGTAAAGTAAAAATGCAATACACTGATGTTTAAATGTCTAACAAATATTTAATAACTAGGGCAGAATAATAATGAATGGGACAAAAATTGAATTTGTCATTACTAAGTTACCAATAATAAATTTACTTCATAAAAACATTGCCCTTTGGTGTCAATAGTGCATCTACTCACCAATGTAACTGAACAATATACTATATTTCATTCATTTCCATTTTTCTGAATCAGATATTTCAGTTGGTCACAAGGGGATCAGTTTTACGAGCTGTATGTTGGGCACCACTGTTTTAGAGTATTAGAATTCTCCTATTTCTATGTTCTATTGCCTGACTAAAATCTTCACTTTCTAAAGCCTTCAACATATTAAGATTAACTCTGGTAAATTTAATAATAAATTTTTTACAAGTAGTTGAAACGAACTCGGGTGCAACTGAATTACACTTTTTGAGGGGGCGGGGCAAAAATCAAGAAAGTGCAAGTTTACTACTACATAATATAAAATATAAAAAGTGCAGAAAATAATGGTGAATTCAAAATTAGTCATGTCTTAGTAGTAAAATCACATTACAAGAAAAGGCGAGCGGCAGTTACAGAAGCGGATGAAATTGGATTCCAAAACTCAAACTTGTTTCTGAGATTGCTCAAGTTATATGCAATATTACTAAACCACTCAATATTTCTAGTGCTCTTTTAGATATTGTTGCTTTCTTACTACTCAAGACATTTTTTCATGACTTGAAATAAATTTCCATGACTTCTAATGAAAATATTAATTTTCCATGACTTTTCCAGGTCTGAAATTTGTTTATTTTTTTCCATCACTTTCCAGGATTTCAATGACCCGTACGAACCCTGAATCAAACTTTGACCTGTAGGTCGGACGTAACCTGCTGAATTTTCCAAATGTAACCTAACTTTTTTTTTAAATTTAATTATGCACTGAATTCATGTAAAATGCATGCAAAATAAATAAATAAATAAGGTGTAATTTACGTCAAAATTTAACCTTAAAAAAAAAATTGGGATGCATGAAAAACTTAACTCTTTTCATTCGTCCCAGATTACAGGACATATGGTATCAATAGAAACATATAAATTGCACATCAAACATAGCTGTGAAAGTGAAATTCACAACAAAATAATGAAATATTTTTAGCAACCTCCCACATCACAAGTAAAACTAGTTGAAACCAGTTGCTTTGCATTTGTAGACCTGCTGGAGAGGAAAACGTAACATCAGTGAAGTTAAAAAAACTTTTTTCAGTGTCCTCTTCAAACAATGCCTACACAATTGTTTAGAAAACACGCGAAATTCTCGGAGTGGCTCCCATATGGTACTTAGACTTCACTCACCAACAGTGAGCATAATAAGTACCTCAAAATTTTCAACATTTTAAACAGATAACATGTGGATTCTAGTGTGAAAAGTAAAGGCTTGAATGGAATTTAAACAGATCAGTAAAAGAAGACATACAGGCTAAATTTTTTCATCAGCAACTTTCATGAATAATCACTCATGTCATTACTTCAACAGGTTTAATTCAGGAGAATTAGACATATGGTTTCTAACATTCAGAACTGCTTTGGATACTTAAAACTTGATTTTGTCAGAAGTTTATATGCAAAGCAGTGAATATATTTTTTAAACTTATGTTCCATTTAAGACAGAAAAACTAGGTAAGTATAGAAAGAATAAAAGTTAACTGTCCATTTTAGTTTTTCTAAAAGATAGCACATGTAAAAATAATTTTTGATTGTCAAAAACATCAAAATGTTTACAAGATGCAAAAGAATTGAAATCTAAAACAGAGGAAATATTTTCTCAACACAAGTGTTGAGCACATCGTATGATTTTTTTAAAATCAATAAATATCACAAAAATATGGAAAAAATTGCCTAAAATTGTAAAATGTGGCCAATTTTTTAAAAATTATCGCAATTTTTTTAAAATTGTCGCTTTAAGGCTGTTTTTGAACAAAAAAGTCATCATAGTCGCCTACGGTCAGAACTGGTCGCAAAAGTCGTCTTTTTAGTCAGCAGTGGCAACCCTATTATAGATATTTTTAAAAGCCTTATAAGAAAATAATGATGGTTGGGGGGGGGGGTTCATAAATTGAAGTATTTACACTAATCAAATTCAAAACACTTTTAGTTACTTTTATTAGAATTAAAAAAAAAAGACTTTGGCAGAGAGGGGGATGTATGCTTATCCATGGCTGGCTGAAAGGCGGATAGATTTAATTTTAACAATAATGAAATCGCATAGTCCTCACAAATTATTGGCTGATGACATTAAATAAGTTTAAATAAAATTAATTAAATTTAAACGTTGAACAAAATAGTTAACTACTGACTTGATGAATACTTGGTTACATAGAGACTAGAAAATTCCCAAATACTAAATAATACTCATATATTATGCATGCTTTCTGAATTTTACAAAAGCTAAGTAAGAAATTAAAACTGCATCCTGATAACGAAATACTTAACTATTATTGTGGTTATTGAGCAAAAACATGAATTTTATAGCATGATACGAACAAACAGAATAATATATTTTACTTATTATACTTGAAAATTACATATTTAGTTGTCAATTAGCAATGTTTCATCTTCAAAGTTTAATATTTCTCAAACTGGGTATCAGACCCAGGAGGCAGACCATCTGCCTATAATTTAACAGGTTTCACAGATGTGTAAATGAGTAATCAATGTAAAAATAAATAATGTATTATGGAGATGATAAAGTAAGACAAGAAGGCTAAAATTAATCTTAGGAGTAATTTCTCTTATACTATGCTAGCAGTACCCCATGGCGATGCCCGTGCCCCTGTTTTTATGCAAGTTCGCAAAAAACCGCGGCTGTTTAGATAAATTTGATTAAACTTTATCTTTTTTTTTCGTGTTTTCTATACCCATTTCCAATTGCGTTTTGTGTCATTCACCTTTTTACGTCGAAATTGCAAACAAAAACATTAAACATCAGTTTTCATTCAAAAAAACTGCGCTTTATTCGTTTAATTAAATACACCAAAAAAATTCTCTCTTTTTGTTCCCTGTAGTTTGCAAAAAATAGCATTTGCAAAAAAAAAAAAAAGAAAGACCTCAATATTTTAATTAAATTAAGTATGCAAATATGTAACATAAAATAGATACAGCCAAACAGCGAAACGTCCGGCGGAAGCAAATGCGCCACAGTAACTCACCCAATTAGCGAGCGAAACGATAAGCAATTGTGATTAAAAAGCACGGTACATCTAGGACAAAAAGGAAATCCTGTATCCCTGTATGAAAAATTTAACTACTGAAAAGCTATCGTTTGAGAAAAGGACAAAGAAAACCTCTTGAATAAAAAAAAAATACCCCCCCCTCCCTTCTGATGTCAAATAACCAGGAATCATATTTTTTAACTAAAATGCGTGAACACCCTTTAAAAACGAAAATGCAATCCTTTGCAATCTAAAATGTTTTGCAAAATAAACAAATAATCCACAACTCCATTGTTTATCGCCAAATTTGTTAAGAGGTTTTCAAATTAAAAAGAAAATCAATTAACATTTGTGCAATGAACTATGACAATGGTGAAATAACCAAATCAAGAAACCACCAGTTCTACTGTTCAACTGCAACCGTGTAAGCCGATGCAAAAAAAAACCAAAAAAAAAAAAACGACACAGCAAAACGTTCAATCCAGGCATGACGTCACTGAATGAAGACACATTTTTTATCTCTTCTTGGATCAGAACAAAGATAAAATATGTCATTTTTAATTTTAAAAAATTGTAAAAAAAAAGCTATTGTATATTTTTGAAAAAAAAAAAAATCCCGAAGAAGGTGAAATGTCTTGTCTACTACATACTAAAATTAAGAAAGAAAGCTCTCATACAGTAGGATGTGTTTAGAAAGAAATAAACCCAGGAAAAAGCCAAAAATAAAGGTTTTTTCAAAATTTTATAAAAAAATGTTTTAAAAAAAGCTATTACGTATTTTTGAAAAAAAAAAAAAAAAATTCTGAACAGGGAGACATGTTTTAACTACTACATACTAAATTTTCAGAAAGAAATATCTAATAATTTTTGGAGGATGGGTTTAGAAAAATGTTAAACCCGGGAAAAAATGCAAAATAAAGGTTTTTTCGAAAATTCATAAAAAATTCAAAAATCGGACAATCTTCAAAATTTTTTCGATTGTCATATTTGAAATTAAATACCCTACACTATGGTATAAAAAATATTTTCCTGATGCGATTAGCTAGGATTTGTGACGACTTGAACACAAAAAAGGACTAAAAATAACATTAAACATTTAATTAAGAAAAAAATAATTAGAAATGAAGAATTTGAGCTTTGAGGTGCACAGGCCCGAGGTACGTTCGATTTTTGTGCCAAGTTTCAGAGCTGTAGGTGCTATGGGGGCTTCTGGTCATCAGGTATAAACAAACAAAGAAACACAGTCGCTCTTATATACACTGGCCTCAAAAAGTTAAGGTACAACCGTTTTTTTTTTGCGTATAATTTGCAAATGAATGAATGTAGAAACAAAAAATTTCGAGGATACGTGCATTAAATAGTTTTTTATTGAATGTGTCATAGAAATTGGTATAAGTCAGTTGCAAAAATGATTTATAGCAAAAAGAGCAATTTTTGCGAAAATGTCCATTCTTGAAGAAAACAGAACATCACAGTGTTATGTAGTAAAATGTCATAGAAACAATACAAAAGTGCATTCTTATAAGAATTGTGTCCCTCCGTAACTAGAATGCATTGGCGGCATCGATTTTCCATGATGTTTATTTTGTTGGACACCGGAATAGGAAAAGAAGACCAGACACAGAGTAAGCCTTGTTCCAGCTCACGTAAGGACCTTGGAGGAGGATTTAAAGCAGCAACCTGTCAGCCAAGATAGTCCCAAAGACATTCAATCGGATTCAAGTCTGCAGATCGAGCTGGCCATTCCCATTTGTTTCAAACCGTGATCCTCAAGATACTCCTCAACAATCCGAGCTCGGTGGGGGGAGGGAAGTCGTGGATTAGCATAACTCAGAATGAAGTCATTACCAACAGCACCAGCATATGGGAGGACATATGAATCAAGGATCTCCTCCAGATATCTCAGACCAATCAGAGTTCCTCCATGGAACACATGCAGGTCAGTGTGACCATCGCGTGAGATCCCTGCCCAAACCATGATTCCACCACCTCTATAACTGTGTCTTTCAACAGTGTTCGATTGATGGTATCTAGTGCGCTGTTCTCTTCCGATCAGTAGACGCCCTGAATCAAAATCCAGTGTAAATTTGGATTCGTCTTTGAACAGCACAGAAGCACATTGCTGCTGGGTCTAGGAAACATGTTCTATTCCCAGCATAAGCGGAACCTTCGCTTTGGTCCATTGAAGGGAACACACACATGTTGTCTTGCATAGAGATCTGCATTGTGAAGACGATTTCACAATTTAGTAGCAGAGGTTCTTCTTCCTGATGCTGCAAAGTGGTCTGCAATTAGCTCCGCCACAGTAGTGGTTCGTCTTTTTTGGGTCAAGAGAACTAGAAAAAGGTCTTCTTCAGGTGTTGTAGTTTATGGTCATCCTGAAACAGGTCTTCTGGACACAGAATCTTCAAATTGGTATTGATCCTAAAGTCACTGAACAACACTATGAGACACATTGAGACCTCTAGCAGCATCAGCCTGCGACAGTCCCATTTCCACCCATCCAACTGCTTGCCCTCTTAACAAATTGGGTAAACGACGTCTCTGAGACATTTTCTAAACTAGATTGACTTATTGTTACTGAAACTGCCAACAACGGTTGAAAATCAACACAATCACACAAAAGTACAAAAGCTTGATACTTGCATATTTTTTTTCTCACTCTTAAAGATACGGTCTTTTCTATAAAATAAAAGTGTTAGCTATCATTTTTTATAAATAGTTTTAAAGTTCGTTATTATCATTCAGGCTAACTATGCATTTAATTGTTACTACCATTTTGTTTTATGGCGAACTTCAAAAAACATGTTGTACCTTAACTTTTTGAGGCCAGTGTACTATATAGATAGAAAGCTTGAAACATGACTTATTGGAAAAGGGCCCTCACTTTCAGAAAAACAAAGCTATAACATTTAAAAACTGTGTTTTGGCTCTTAAACAAAATTAAAATTAAGGAAGTGAAAATGATGATAATATTTTAATAGTCCCTTTTTGTCCAATATTATATTTTTAATTGCTTTTGGAATAATGTAGTTACCTTACATATGAAATTATCTAGTGCATTAAATAAAAATTTCCCTCTCAAATGCAGCAACTTTGTTTGTGCTTCTTCCTTGAATTCAAAGTTTCATAAATACATAGCATCTCTACTTTCCTTGAATTTCCATTCCTTCTAATTTTAACCTCCCTTACAAAATAAATAATTACTGAACGACTCTTTGCAATGTTTTATTACTCTTCACATTTTGAGACATTCATTCAATAATACATTTGTAAAAAACCATTGACATACCTAAGTCAGCATCTGTTTTGTTGGAAGGGTAGATGATGGTCATCGGTACATCCCAGATGTCTGGATAGAAATGGTGTGGCACTGGACACACAAACTCTGAGATCTGGTACAGAAAACAGATAGGATAAATAACTGGTTAGGGGCAACCATCTAGTAAAGGGCAGGTGTGCCTTATATTGTCAATATCAAGTTTGTAATAGGAACACAATTAGTGACTCTCAAAGTAGCATCTTTCAAGGACACCCTAACCACATTTTTTCCAAACATAAGTTTTTCTTTTTAGCAGTGAGTTGCCGCTCTTAAGCCTGCCTTAAGCTTAAGTGGGCTACTGCCAGAACTACATGCAATATACCAGACAGCCCGGTTATCACATCCTGAGACTGCAGTTTAGTTCTTATTAGAACTCCTCAGTCACGAATAGTGAGTGTCCGCAGCATGGTGCAGTTCAACTTGTGAATTGAAGGCAAAGTTTGGGTATTTTTAGCAGTAAGTTACTGCCCCAAGGCCAGAGCATAGGCATAACTACATGCAATATACCAGACATCCTGGTGATCACATCCTGAGACTGCAGTTTCGTTCTTTTTCGAACTCCTCAGTCAGGAATAGTGAATAACTGAGCCGGAGGCAGATGTCATCTCATTGAAGTTGAGCCTTCAATTCAAGAGTTGAACCGCACCATGCTACAGACACTCCCTGGTGAGACAAATTCACTTTATCAACCAAATTGTTCATAAATGTTACTTAACAACAAACAAGTAGTTTCTAGATTCATTAAAATTAGTTTATTTATGAAACAAGACAGTGTTCATTTTAAACAAACAAAAACCAAAAAAGAAAGGCTTTCATTGAATGAAGGAAATCAAAATGGAGTTTGTGCTTCCTGACTACAGTAATATATAAATGTGACACTAGCTTATATCAAATAATGCTTTTAAAATGTAATATACTTTTAAAAATACTCTAAAAGTTTTTAATGTCAAAATTGTACATATTTTAGCTTATTTTTGATTGCCAACCCTTTTTTTTTGTCAAAATCTCTGACACTTTAAATAATATTCAAATCTGAGTAAGAATCAGTAACCACTGGGCATATTGCTAGTTGTTGTTCAGAGACTTGACTGCACATACCAATACTTTCAAGATGCTTAAGTGATAGTATAAAACAGCGACTGTACTTACTTTAAGATAGCTCATCAGGCATTCATTCATCTTTTCCAGCTGCCACCGTATAGCGTCATTCAAGAGTCCATGGATGTCTCTTGTTGATACTAATTCTGGACAAACGGCTAACACATCCAGGGGAAGGGACATTGACACACACCGGAAATCCCCTGTGCGAATGAATATGAAAATACATTTAGACCCACTAACTTTAATAAAGGAAAATCCTGCATTTTTACTTTAAAAGTCATGATAACATACTTTTACAAACCAGAAGTGCAAATCAACTGTTAAAATGTCTGAATGAGTTTTTAATTATAAGTTAAAGTTAAATTGTTAATTTTATTACACAGTATATTTAAAGTGAAATACACTTTAATAACGTCAAACAGGAGGATTATCAGTTTGCTCTTGACATTTTTTGGATAGTAGGTTGTAACTTGTAAAAAAAAGCACACCTCAGGTCACTTTTAATATCCATTCTTGCTCGATACTTTCACTTTATGCCCACTAATACAAAAAATACAGACTCACAGGGATATGTAGATAAAAAAAACTGCACTAAAAACAGCATTAATGTTGAAAACATTTACATGTGCCCTCAAAATTGAATAAATTATAGTTGGTTTTACGTTTTTATTTTGTTTTTGGAATACATTTATGCCTCCCTTGAAATTCTTCTACATCCCTCAAGAGGCTCGTGCCACCCAAAGAAGAGAATCGAAACATGTGTCTGCAGTAATTTGCAACTTTTGTGCATTGAAATGTTGGTAATTCATTCATTTAATTTCCAAGCACAAAGGTATTTTTCGTTATTAAATGTACTTGCAAATGGCAATCGAAATACATTTTTATCAATGTATTATTAAATTTAATATGCATATAGTAATAAATAATAAAATGCAAGCTTAGTTTGAATTACCTGTACACAATATTTTGCAGAAAACTGCCTATATACAGCATTGGAAAGCTCAAAATCAAATGAGAAATATTTTTACTCAAAACATTTTAGTTGGACTGGTTAACACAAACTATAAACTGATCACAATGAGTTCAATTTACAAAAATTAATATTTTTATGCTTTTTTTAAAAATAATTTTTAGAAAAATTGAAATTCTTATGCATGCATTTCTTTCAGCAACGATCAAATTTCAGATTCTGCACTGTTATTTTAGAAAAATAAAAGGTAAAAACGCTCAAGTCTTTCTCCCTAGAAAAATTGGTATTCTTTATAGCGAGTCTGTAAATGGGGGAAAGTAACTAAGAACTTGCTGGTGCTCAAAATAAATAAATTAATTAATAACATCTGTATTTTACAACCTACAAAAATGTTACTTCAGTAAAGCGATTGATGTCTTTAAAATTCATACCAAATCCAATTACAAAAAAAAAAAAAAAAAAATAATAATAATAATAAAATAAAATAAATAAATAAAAATAAAAACCACATTAAATTTGGGTCACTAATGATTCAAGGACAAGATCTACCTTTGTTTACTATTCAATATTCATTATACTCAAAGTCGTTTTCATTACTTAAAAATTCCTACAGCTATGTGCTTCTTAATAAGATAACTGATTTTTACTAAAGAAAAGGCAAAGAGATATCTAATTACAAAAAATTCTAAAAATAGTAAGACATTAAAATAATTTGATTTTAGCATAAACGAAGCATTTTCATGTTTCTGTAACATGTTGGTGAAAAAACATGCCGCCCCGAATTTCGACACCAAATTGCAATTTTTAGAGGTCATTTAATCAAAAGTGTAAAAACACCAATAATACAGCCTCATTTTATCTTTAAAAAGAAATATTAAGGGGAAAAAAATCAGATTTTAGGGCACCTTTTCCAAGTTTCTGTACCTCTTTTTACCTCCCCCCCCCTCTCTTTTTTTCTGGTGCTCTAGCCGCCTATGTTTTGCAGATAGTGGCTAAAATAGGCTTAGAAAGGGAAAATTTCTAGCAAATTGGCTGTGGACGTTCCTTAAGTTTTAAATAAATTGAACTTGATCCTCTACACAAAAAGCTTCTTGATTATCCAGACTAGCCATGGTTACTGGGAAGTTCACAGGATTATCAGCAGCACAATTAAAAATCAGCCCAAAATACATGAATGGCCTTCTTGTTTATCAAAAACCAGTTGAAATTTGAGGGAGTTTGAAAAGGGGTCCGTTCTCCCTTTGGAAAAACAGCTGCTTTATTAAAAGTACAATAGGCAATGCAGTTTGAGCTGGGGAATTTCAGCAAAAAAAGGGTAATTATGGTAGAGGATGGTGTTTGCTGAGAGAATATTTGATGAGGAATGTCATTGGGGCAAGTGCAAAGATAAGCTTAAAATTTTAGAAATGTTTGGATCACTATAGCCAATTATCTAGAGTTTGTGGATTGTTACAAGCGTATGAAATAGCATTTGACATAGGGCTCCAGTTCGGCCATTTAGAAGGTTCACTACAACCGGGGGATCGCCATAACCTGGGTTCGCTATCAAGGGCGCCCATATGCAAAATTTTAAGGGGAGGATCAGATATTTTCCCCATTGTTTAGCAAGATATTTACCCTACAGAAACCGACTTCAGTACAGATTAGAGTTATTAAAATTTGACATTTTTAATAACTTATTCATTAATTGCTGGAGAAGAAATGTTTTTACATTTTTGCAAAGAAAAAAGTAGTAAAAGCAAGGAAGTTTTAATTTCAAAGGAAGGGCTTGAGCCCCCCTATATGGGCGCCCTTGTTTACTATACCTGGGTTCGACTGTATAAAAGTAAATTTAAAAAAAATCATACGCCTTTGACAATGGATGACCAATGAGTGATTCACTGTATTTTGAAGTGCCACATCCCCACTGGTTTGAATTAAAATTCTGAAATTGATTGGAACCTGGAAAGAAAAATGATAAAATAAAACAAATAAATATGTTGGAGAATTTAAAAGAGAAATAAGTAAAGAAAAATAGAAAAAAGAAGAAGAAAATGATTATCCATAATGGGTTCTACCTTTTCTTTATTTTTCTTCCGCTTTTTGGTTTTTTCAGTTGGATTTCCATCTTCAAAGAGCCCAGAGATGTCTCCATCCTTGTCCTGACAAGAAGTCAGAATTCTACCTGAATTGCAAGACACAAAAGCAGCAACTTCACTGTGTGCAACATTTCTCAGCCTCTCCATGGCAAGTTCTGCATTTTCTTTCAGAGTTTCTAAAAATTAAGAAAACAACGTTACACTAAAACAAGTAAATTAAATAATGCAACCAACAAGACTGATTGTCTGAAATTTTACGCCACTTTGATATGTTCAACAATGATTCAAACAGTTGAGTATATAGAAAAACTAAAATTGTTCTACATTTATGACAACATCAAATAAGGTGTTTTTTTTTTTTCGGACAAAATTCAAATACAGTTGAACTTGCTTATAATGAGCCCTGACTTAATGAGAACTCAGCTTTAACGAGGAAATTAGAAACATTTGGTTGGTACAATATTAAGTCTATGGGAGAAAATTTGCTTTTAACGGGCAAACCCCACTTAAACGAGCAATATTTTTGAGATTCATAAAACTTTTCTTGACTTCTAGCAAAATGATGAGTCTTAAATCCCTAAAAAATGAGGTGATTGAATTTTATTTTAATTTGTAGTTATGGAAGCATCGAAAAATTACATATTTGTAGCCATCAATGTTATCACTTCCGACTTCCGAGATACTTATTTCTGATAGTATTGTAGATAAAATTCAAGGTAATTCAAATGAAAAAATCAATGAAAGCGACGATGATAGCAAAAATTATGAAGAATTCGAATATGGACTGCTATCAGCATACTCGATGTCTTTTGGATGCAACAAGTCAGTGATGAAAATGACGATGTTTCGGCTAATGAATATTCTTCAAAAAACATCATCAACGCAAGAAAGACACAATAGGAGAGTTCAAGGAAATTAACCAACTTCTTTGGCATTATAGAGAAATTGAAAACAAGCAAAGCAAGTATATAAGAATTTTATTAATTTTTCCACCATCCCGTTTTGTACGAGCACTCGGTTATAACGAGTAAATATTGTGGTACCTTCTCCCTAGTTAAAAGTTTGACTGCATTGGTATTAATACTGGAATTCCAGTGCATCAATCAAAAATGCAAATACCAGTAATGTAATTTCAGCATACATGCAATTGCTAAAAAACAAAACAAGCTGAAAAGTTTTTGTTAATTTCTCCAAAAATTGCAGAATTCCAAAAAATTAAAGGAAGAGGATTTTATTGTGTCTTTTTTTTCAGCCCTCGGGAAATCAACACGTTTTTTAAAAAAATTTAGTTTCTAATCACCAGATTACTAATTAGGAATTGCTTCCTTTTGGTTTATTTTTATTACCAGCAATTTAAATGATCTAACAGCTATTTAGAGGACAATTTTAGGAGAGTAAACCTATATTTTCAAACTAAAATTTTAATGAAAATGAAAAGAAATTACTTTATTTACTTCATGATAAAACGAAAACAATCAGATTTTTGTGCAGAACGCAGAACGAGTACATAATAAAAGCAATTTATTTATTTTGCTTGCACATGTAAAAGTAGGCTTGAGTTTTTTACAGCATTTCTGAAATTGATTTTCAATCTATATTAGTTTTTTTTACTTATATTACTTCCTAAACAATGGACATAGTAAGCATGCCGAGAAAAAATACAAAGTGATTTTTTACAAGCATAGATTCCTGCATCTTTTCTCCCTTAAAACAAAATTAAAAAAAAAAAAGCAGAATAGCCAACGAAGTGGAAATCTGTGAATCTGAAGATTGAAATCTGCTGAGTTCCATCAATTAGCGAAAAAATCACATGCATGTTTTATTCCAGTATTTCAATCACTACTCAACACTCAACACTGAAAATATTAAATCTATTGGCATCCCCAACTGGAATGTCAGGAAGGGGAAATTCTACATTTATTAAACGAAAATTCAAATTTTACCAAATAATAAAATATAAGCATGCTAAGTACCTAAAATCATTGTTAGAAGTAAGCAGTTGTTAGTCACATTTTTCAAAAAAAAATTTTGATTTGGGACCCAGAGTTCCAAACAAATGTATTAAATTTGTTGCCTAAGGTTTTGGATCATATTGAAGCATTTCTTTCCTAACTCATTGTGAACAAGATCCATGATTGTGCCAAAGGATAAATTTGTAAAAGCTGTTATCAAATGTGATGATTTTATCTACAAAAAATCATTTTCTTTTATATATTTCAAAGATTCTATCAGCAGTATGCAACATACAGCAGTGTATATCAGCAATGTGTTTGGTTTGTATTTTTTTTATAATTGATACATATATTTGATTCCTGAAAAATCTTATTTCTAACACTGCCTACAAGTAACTTGAAAACACTTAATGCATCTTTTTTTCCCCCCTTAAAGCAATACTATCTCCAAATTAGTTGATTGGGGGTCATTACCGAAATTTCAAAAGTATTTTTTTTCTGCAAGAGCATGCTTAAAAACATAGAATTTAACCATTTTTAAATAGTTTGACAAAGTTTAATATTTTTAACAAGTTTTTTATGCAGTGCAATTTTATTTTTTACGCTTTTGCACATGACATCACAAATTATGAAATGCTATTCACTGATGCTATTAGCACAGAGCGCAATATTTAAGTCGCATCTTTACTCGTACTGGCAACAATATGGCTTATAGCAAACATAGAGCGCAATATTTCATTCGCTTCTTGATTATCATAACGTGGAAACATGGTAGACAGCAAGCCAGGGTTAAAAAATATCATATTTTCCAAAATATCGGAAATATCCAATATTTTGATACATATCCGATATTTTTAATCAGCACAAAAATTAAGTCTTTAAAATAGTAAATGCATCCTCAAATCACTCTTTAATTATTATTACAATATGTAGACTTAAAACTAAGGTTTCATTCATCATTTATATTTAATATTTCATTTTACATTTTTATCAATTTTAATGGAGTTAATTTAGCATTAGCTGTTTTGCTCCTTTTTCTTCTATTAGCTACTTTTACACAGTTATATGATTCAGAAATAAAAAATATGCATCTGTCACTGCAACAGTCATAAGATATTTCTTTTTTTCTGACCAACATGTAATACTTAATTAGGCACATTTAATATAATTAAAATTGTAACATTACTCATAATTTTATGAATATAAAAACAAAAAAGAATTACTTTGCTGCATTAATGATGTATTAATACACCTTAGAAATAAAGTACATAACTTTTTGATTATTTTTAATAATAAATGAACAACATTAGTATGAGTAATATAATTTTTACACTGAAAATACCATAGTTGAAAAAATAAATATTGAAAATATCAAAATATCTTGATATTTTCAGAATAAATATCGGATATATATATTGTGATATATATCATGATATCTATCGACTGATACGTATCAGCGAACCCTGCAGCAAGCGTAAGCATTCAGTGGGCCAGTGGAGATTGGAATGGAGCATTCAGAGGGCCAAAGTACATCATTTGTGATGTCATAAAGACCCCGCCTTACTTTCACAACCAGACATTTAAAAAAATTAGTTAAAAATTAAGAGTTGGGAAAATGAAAGCTTTTTCTCACTCCACCTTATTTTTTTTGCTCATTTTATCAATTTCAGTGACTAAAAGAAGTACTTTTGACTGAAGGAAACAACCACATTGTCAGTAAAATTTGTTGAATAAGGTACATCTTTGGAGGTTGCATCAGGGGCGGCTCTAGCAGTTTTGCCGCCCCGGACAAATTTCCAAAGTGCCGCTCCTCTCCACGGTAAAAAAAAATCAAACATTACAATTTTTGCATTACAAATATAGTCCCTTCTTTTTGGTAATTCCTCTTTTTTTTTAAATATAAAACATTCTTTCAAAAAAAAAACGATAAGCCCCCACCCCCACCCCCTAAAATGGTCATGCTTGAAAGCAGTTTCGCGTTGTCTTCACGTATTCATCAATTCATCAATCCTAAGTACGACCATGGCTTTCCTGCACTTGGGCTGTGCCACCAGAAAATATTTATAGGGGGGGGGGTACGCTTAAAAAGTACCCGTATCTGCTAGAGGGGTCTGGGGGTTCTCCTCGGAGAATTTTTTGAAATTATAGTCTTAAGAACGCAGTTTTAGACGCTCTGTGGCGGTTTAAACGGTGGAAAGTTTCAGGGGGTCTTTTGAGGGGGGAATTTTAAGAAACTGAAGTCTTAAAAACACGATTATAGGCGAAATGCGTTGACTTCAGAGTAAGGGTTGGGTCTTCGATGATTTTTTTTTAAAAATAGATTTGAGATGACGTAAACTTTTCACCCCGATTTTTTGACACTGAAGTTCCAAAAGGCAGTTACCGACAAACTTTCATGATTACAGGAAAGGGCTCTTTGAATCTCCCCAAGAAACATTCCAAAACAGAAGTAATAAAAAGCGATGTTTTTAAGCCCTTTTCAAGGACTGGGGTGAGGGTTAAAAGGTCTCGTCTTAATTTTTTGAAATTACAGTTTTTTCATTTTCAGATTGCATACGGGAGCATCGTCTCAATGTATTAAAAGAGGACTTCGCGCTAAGCACCTCAACAAAGCGTCGTTTTTAGACGATTTGTATGATATTAAAAGCAGGGTGAAACGAGATTTGAAGAGCACTTTAATGATTTTAACTGAGGGAGGAGGCTTCCGAAGCGTAGAATTTTAAGTAGTTTCTTATTTTTTGATCGTCTAGTAAAAGTAAAAAGAAAAAAAAGGAGAGGTGGGGGTAAAACAAATATGAAGTGTAGTGTGGGGTGTGATTAACTAAGAAATAATCTGTATCTATAGAAAAATTTAATTTTAAGTTTCTTTTGAAAATAAATTAAGACTTTTTCACGACAATCGATATTTTTTCCAATTAAAATTACTTTGTTTCCCTAAGGAGCATTAATTTCTTCTCTTTAATAGCATGGAACATTTTTTTAAAAATGCTCAATCTAGGAAGGGGGTGGGGGAGAGAGAGGAGTCCTGTGCGTGGGGGGGATCCAATTCCGACAACATGCAGAAGTTCAAAAACTGGACCGTCAAATATGTATCATTATTTAAAACGTGGTAAATAATATAAATAAATACCTTTGTGCTGAACAGTAAAGTAACATAAAGTAACAACGTCTAAAAAGCACAAATTCTGCGAATTTGTGCTTTTTAGACGTTGTTACTTTACGTTACTTTAGTGGTATATAATAATTACTTGCTACGCAATTGCAATATCCCACGGCGCCCCTCCCCACGGGAAAAAATAAAAAGGGATAAATTGACAGTAAATACATGCCAATAAACCTTTAATAGATCATGCCAATAAATAAACAGCACAATGAAATGAAATCAAATTTATTAAAGCTGTACATTAAACTAGACAAAAAAAAAGGGCACTTCAAAACAAACACCAAATTAACATGTCTTGTATTAAAGACCTCGAAACATAGCTGGATTATCAAATTATTGGAAGAAAAAAACAATTATAGTATTTAATTAATTTAACAATATTTCTTGAGAACAGACAGGATTTTGGAAGTGCTATGCATTACTGACAATTAAAGTGACAGCAAAGCAAAATACTAAAATGGTCGAAAAAAATAGAATCGTTATTTTAAAAACATTAACTCATCTTTTTTTTTTAAATAATCATAAAGTAGGAATGCAATTAAACAATTTTTGTATTGGTGCATATTTTCATGACAGCTTAATGAAAATTACTTTCTCGTGTTGTACAAAAGTTTTAGAAGTCAGATTACTGTTTACCGATGTTTCTCTTCTTGTAATAACTTATAATAAAAGTTCAGTCTGCATCAAGTCTGTTAAATAACTAAAAATGAAAAAGAATACCAGGACAAAGGTTAGAATTCAATGTGTACCGCCCCCCCCTCCTCTAAATTTTTACTACTGCGCACCTTAAATAAACACATTTAAAAGGCTTTTTTTCTTACTTTTAATTCTGCAAACTTAGTGATTATTTTTTTTAAATCTATTTGTTCAGCTAACTCATGTTCAATAGCCAATGTAGCTAAACCATTTAACCTATCTTGAAGAGTTGTGGAGCGTAAGAAATTTTTTATTAATTTTAGTTTTGAGAAACTCCTCTCTCCACTTGCCACACTTATTGGCAAAGACAATAAAATTCTCAAACTAATAGCTAAATTTGGTGCGATATCAAGAGTTGAAACTAACGACAAAACTTCAATTGGGCTTTGCCGTTTTCGTAATAAGGCGGAAACTGACACTATTTCGTCTGCTAAGTCCACTGCACTTATGTCTCGTGAATCTCCATCCGTCAACACTAATTCTAAATCTTTGCAGTGTTTAATTAACTCTTCTTTTGGGGTGTCCCTTAAGTCATACACATTGTATAAAAATTTAAAAAAGCTGCTGTGGGTACTCATTAATTCAAACCTACTTTCTAAGGCATTAATTGCCTGATCTATTGTAAAAAAGTAAAACTCTATTTTGAATTTTAATTCCCACCCATTCAGTCTCGTTTCCCAACCAAAACAGGCAACTGTTGACCATTTGCTGTCGGCGCCAGCAATTAAGGTACAATAAACGAAGAGGAAAGCAAACCTTCACGTATTTTTCAGACTCCCAAGCTATTGTGCTCGCAAAATACTCTCATACAAATTTGCTCCTAATGTAAAATGTATTTTAGACATTCGAACCAAAATGCCGCCCTTCAAATTTGCCGCCCCGGACAGGGGTCCGGTTTGTCCGGCGCTAGAGCCGCCCCTGGTTGCATACGCCTCCAAAAACCTTAATGGCATAATTTATTGCTTGCTATAAAGTTAAAATAAAATGAATACCAGAATCTGAAGAAACTTCAAACAGCAGTGGTAATTTTCCCTGAGCTCTCAGCAGAACAATGGGAATATAGTCCACAGGCAGCACCTCCACTGGGGCGAAGAAGTGATGGTAAGTGGAGAAAAGCTTGACACTGATTGCATCCAAATCAGTTTCTACTGGTTCTGGTCGGATAAAAAAGGCTAGAACATTTTCAAGTTCCACCTAAATAAATAATAATTTGATTTTTTTTTTAAATTAACAAAATGTAACTTTATTCTAAGCATTATTTTAAAAAATAAAACTGGAAAATTTTAATAGATATGTGGTATAAAATAAACATAGCAAGTTCTTGTCTACAGTACGAGGAACTGCTAGATACATTTTCTAACATTACTATCAATTTTATAAGACAGCAACTTATTTTTTTACTTAGTTTAACTAATTATAGACAAGAACTTTTCTAAAACAGTAAGATTTCAATTATTGAAAATTCAGATTATAGAGAAAAAAGGCAGAATGATTTTTATTTATAACAACTAGGATGATAAAAGAGACACATTTACTTTTTTTTTATAACACACATAAAGAATTGAATAAATACCTCTGTGCTTGAAAGGAAAAGGAAAAAAAAACTAAAAAGGCACAAATTCGCAAGAAACTGCATACACTTGATTGGGGCTAAAAGGAACCTCTTTTTTAATGCAGAAGAAATGAGAATATGAATGCTAAGACATCGGTCTAAACCATACCATATAAAGCTTTTGTCGGATGTATTTGTATGCATAGGTGCACTTCTTTTGCATTGAAAGGGGGGTTCCCTTCCTTGTAACCTGAAAACAAGTGTAAGCAGTTTCCTGCAATTCGTCTCTTTTCACGCTGCTTTATTATTTTTTTACAATATACAGCAATTTTACAGTTTAAAATGTATTCCAAATTTTTACTGCTTTTAAACAAATTAACTTATTTTTAGGTGCAACATATAGACAATGCTTCAAAAGCATATCATTAGCACAGTTGAGCTCATTTTGCAGATTGCGCAAAAACATATAATACGACTATTTCTAATGCTGCAGCAGGGGTGGACTGGGTCCTGCAAGAGAGTGCCAACCTTGGCCTCTAAAGCAGGCAAAAAAAATAAAAAAAAATAAAATAAATAAATAAATAAAATAATAATAATAAATAAATAAATAAATAAAAATAACGATGGTACACAGGTTTACAAGTTTAAAAAAAAGAAAAAAAGGGAAGTGCACAGGTTTCTGAGCACAAAAAAAAAAAAAGTTGCATCAAAAAAATATATAAATAAATACTTAAAAATAAAAAAGGTGTTCAGACTTGAGGGCGCCCAGGCGAGAAGGCACATTGGCCTGATCGACACATGGGCTGATGAGTCAGTCCGCCCCTGTGCTGCAGTACCTTCACTATGAGGGATTTTCTCTTTTAAATCCAAAATAATTTTCATCTGTATTATCGTTCCACATCATATTCTGTCTTTTTTTCTATAATGGCAGAACTGTAAACTTTTCATCATTGCTTAATCTTGTATCAGTGTCTACTAGATTTGAACTTACACAGCTTGGTATTATTTCTATAAAATCATTTAAAATAATCCTCGCTACTTCTTTTCCTTCTCAATGGAAATTGCAAATTAGGTATCTTACAAATGTGAGATGAATATCTACCATCAGCAACAGCTTTGACAACATTTGAGATTGAGATCTACTATGAGACAGGAGAGGCTGAACGGTTTGAACATATTTGTACACAAGGAAATGTAGGATATTTTATTTTATTAGGGAAGAAACATGCGTGAAATCCTTTAAAATTATATTTCTTGTATTATATGTACCTGTTTTATATATTATTTTCAATATCATTTTTATTTTAAGAATTTACATACTATAAGCTAATAAATAAACCCTCAAAAAACATTTTGTGGCATGCCCCCTTGTCGATTTTTGCTGAATTCACCACTGTCTATCACTTTATTATCAGACTGTCTGTCATTATCTTTCATGAAAATATTCCATAAAAGATAATAAGCAATAATTTTACATCCCTAGTTGAAATAAAAACAAGATTTTCAAATAATACCTGAAATTTATCAATGTATTGGTTACAGATATTTAGGAGTTCACTTTCATCTGAGTTATCTTTGCCGATTTTGCAAAATATTCCCAAAACCTTCAGTCCTGGGAGGAACAAGTTGGAGGAGGCAGCAGCTGAAAGACAATACTTCCCCTCTTCTGTCTCTAGTCCCGCCACATAGCCAGCCTCAACCTTGGCATCAATCAGGGTCTAAAGTTCAATGCAACAGAAATTAATACATCTTAAAAATTTAGCAAAGAAATTTACAATGAAAATTTTGCAATTACAGTTCGACCTTGATTTTAAGTTGTCCATTTTATGCACGAAGTCAATTTCTGTTGGTTCGTGAAAATTAGGATACTGCTAATATTAAAATATTCTGGATTTTACCTTTACCCTTTCTCAAAAATTCGACTTAATGTGTTTGATCCACAAACAGATTAAAATCTTTTTCCATCAACAGGGACAGATTTGGAAGTGTGGAGGCCCCGGGACAACGAAGGAGTGGAGGCCCCTAATCAGGGTTCGAAAATATCCGATACTTTGATATATATCCGAATATTTTGATATACATGTATATATCCGATATTTTCGACCCGTGAAAGTTAGGATATTTTGTAAAAAATTTTATTGTGGGAGGGCCCTTTGTTGTGGAGGCCCCAGGGCAGTAGCCCTCCTGCCCTCCCCTAAATCCAGATCTTCCATCAAAAAGATTCAGACAAAAAATTTTCAAATTTCCTTTTCCAGCGATAAGTTTATTTCACAGCTGTTTGAAAATGCTATGGCATTCTTTTTGTCGTCTTGGTATTCTCTGATGAAATGAAAAAAACCCTCTCAAAGGCAAAACCTCAAGAGAATTGACGATCAGAACTACTTACATTCTTCGTGAAAATTTTCCAGAAGTTGATAATGCAAAAATTTATTTATCATATCAAGAATGCCTTCAATATCAGATTTAATGCTCACTGCTAACAGAAATGAAAAAATAATGGAGGACATCCTCATAGCTGATCAAGCATTTTGAAGCATATAAACTGCAAGACAATGTTTATTCGCCAACACCAATCAAGATGCCAATTTACAACCAAACTAAGAATCAAATTTCAGAAACATTGTCAGTATAGAATAGAACACACTATAAATGAAAATAATGCTAAAAACAAAAACCATCACTACAAAAGGATAAAAGTGTTTTCCCCACTAGTTCATTGGATGACTGTCTATTTTTAAACATTAAGCTTTGATTTTTAATCCCAACCCTGATTTTAAGTTTCCAGCTTGGTACCTCTTTTATCTTTAGTCTAAAAGAAAACATAAAATTGGGGTTCCACAGTTTAAATATTTTTTCCCATTTATGCACCATGTGAAACACATTTTCTAATTACATCAACTACTTTGATACATGCTACAAATTTGATTTTACCTCTGATTTCAACTCAAAAAAAAAAAAAAAAAACAGTACGGTCCTGCTTTTAAGTTTATAATTTCAAATAAATCAGAGGATAAAATTCAGGGCAGGATTCAACAAGTATCTATGAAATTCTGCCCCGAATTTTTAGTCCCCTGCACATTAAAAATTATAAACCTCATCAGTTTTTTTTTTCCTAATAAAATGCTAAAGTGGGGTAGGGGGCAACTTGACCCATTATATCTCCAGGGGTCTGTCCAGGATTTTTAAGAGGGTCGTTTTTTGTGAAAAATCAAATAATTTTGTAAAAAATCAATTAATTTTGTGAAAAATCAAAAAATTTATGCGAATTTTTTTTTTGTAAAAGCAAAATTTTAGAATTTTGATGGCACAAATACTGCATCATTGAAACTTAAAGTTGAGTGTTTTCCTCTTTTCTGTTAAGAATATCATTACCTATTGAGTGTTTCTTCTAGTATTTTGACTGGGGCGGGGGAAGCATCGCTCTGTAAGGGATGGGCACCCTCAAATATCAATATTCATTTACCATTCTACATTGTGGTAAATTGTACAAGAAATGTTATCTGTATAGTATTTAAAATTATTGTAACAAAAAATAAAATTCACAGTGGTTCAGCTTTTAACTTTTCGGCCCAAGACACTCTTGAAGAGCACAGAATTTCGTTTAAACAAAAGTCCTTGATTTTAACAAAAATAAAAGAGATTTATTTGTTTACCTCTTAAAAAGACGTACTAAACATCAAAAATTCAAAAAACCTGATTCCCATAGCAGATGCAAAGAGATTGCAATCCTCAAAGAGATGGCATCAAAAGCATAAAAAACGGCTTGCAAAAGAAATATTTTTGCTAAAATTATTTTAGAATTGTACTTTAGAGGCCTATGATAAGCATATCATTATTATCTATCGCAGTTGAAGCAAAAATAATTAAACCATCGATTCAGCATTTTAATTTTTGACTCATACTAAAAAATGGAATTTCGCTTTAAAAACTTGAAATAAGCGTTGTAACAAAAATAGACTTTTCATTTATTTTGTATCCTAGTAAAGCTAAGTTAGTTTGAAAAAGGAATAAAATATGATTCTTATATTGGATGTAAAAAGATTGTACTTTTCAAAATTTAGGCATCTAAAGAATAAAAACAGTAATTAAAAGAGTTAATTTAAAGTTAATCATCCTTGTTAACATCGAAAAAAATCAAACCCATATAATTTTCTCCCAAAATAACAGTTACACATTGCACTATAGAAACGCAAATATTGCCAAGCAGGTAAAATAATGAGAATATTTTCTAACCAAGTCACGATAAAGGTTTAACACCAGACTCTAATAAGTGGCGATAATTTTAAAGTTGGTAACCCTATCTGAAGCAGTCGCATTTTTTCCTCACCCCTAGTATCCGTTTGCAGTTCTAATAAGTTCATTTTGCTGATATATATTATTATTGTTTATTAAATCATGAGGGGGGGGGGGAGAGAAAAGTGATTACCACACCTTTTCAGAGAAGTTTAGAAAAACACCGCTGTAAAATAGCTGGGATAAAACAAATAAGCAAAATTATTTAAAACCAAACTGACTTTCAGCTGTTAATTTCTTTCAAAGAAACAAACAAGCGTTATATTTATTTGGCAGTAGAGTTATTTATCACTTGCAGGAACATCAAAAGAGTGTTGATTTGTTTTTGTTTTGCAAAATTAGCAGATTTTGTATAAGCTCAGCCCTCTAACTTTAAAAAAGGTTCCAAAAATTATTGGTTTTATGCACGGGAAATAAGCCTTATTTTGATTTTACATTTGCTCTTTCAATAAACAACTGTAAAAGATCCGTTCTTGTTTATCAGAATTTTGTGAAAGGTCCGTTTTGGTTGATTGGGATTTTGTGAAAGGTCCGTTCTGGTTGATCGGAGTTTTTTGAAGAGTCTGTTAACGAACCCTAATTTCCTCTGGCCAGACCCCTGATCAGCTCCATGACAAAAGAATTTACAAATTGCAAGTGTGTAACCATAAGAAATGAAAGTGAGAAAAGAATAGAATGAACTGTGGCAGTTGATCAAACTCCACTTCCAAGCTAGAATTAAAATTCTAGCAGTGAGCAGGTACTTGGCCGCCTTGGTTCAAAAAAATACATATAAAAAAAAAGTTCCTCCTAGATACTGGGACACCCCTCAATATTTTTAGACTTGTGGATAGCAATATACTGGAAGAATTTCAGGGGGACTTCTTCTATTTCAACTGGAAGAAGGTGCTCAACCCCCTCCCCTAAACTTCAATAGTATGGGGAGGAGGGTTAAAAAATACATCGAACTGGAAAAAAACATTGCTACATATTATAACATACACTAGAAATATGCATAATCTTTATGAACAATATTCACAAAAATATTTCTGGGAATATGAATTGTTTTGCTGATGATGTCAAAGTTATGGGGACTGTAGAAAATGAAGAACAAGCAAATCAGCTGCAAGAGGATCTAGATCATATTACGGAGTGGGCTGATAAATGGGGTATGGCTGTTAATGTTGGGAAATGTCAAGTGCTACATTTAGGGCATGGAAATAAGTGTACAAGTTATTATTTGCAAGGTTCAGTCATTAGTCAGGCAGACAAAGTTACTGGGGGTCTTAATAAGTCAGGATTTAAAGTTTAGCCAACAGTGCAGCATTGTTAGCAACAAAGCCAATAAGATGCTTGGGTTTATCAATAGATCTATTTCGAATAAATCTAAAGAAGTTCTTCTGCCCTTATATAGAAGTTTGGTAAGACCCCATTTGGAGTATGCTGTTCAGTTTTGGTCTCCTTATCTTAAGAAAGACATTAATGTATTGGAAAGGGTTCAAAGGCGGGCTACAAGGCTAATAAGTGGACTTCCCACTTAGATTATGATTCCAGGCTTAGAAGGGTAAAAATGTACAGTCTTGAGCAAAGAAGAGACCGAGGGGACATGATTCAGCTGTTTAAATTTATTAAAACGAAAGATGTTACGGGGCTAAAGTTTAGCACTGAAAACAGGACAAGGGGTCATTGTTTTAAGCTATTTAAATCTCAGGCTAACATGGATATTAGGAAAAATTATTATTTTAGCAGGGTAGTGGAACCTTGGAACAGCTTACCGGAAGAGGTGGTAATGAGCAAAGGAGTAGACAGTTTTAAGAGGGCCATTGATCTTTACTGGGGATTGTAAATTGACTAGGACCAGTCTAGCTGGGCCCAGAGCCCGTTGCTGGCTGTCACTTTTGTATTTGTATTTGTATATACATTGAAATAAAAAAATTACAAGAAAAAAAAACAGCTGGGAAAATTAAATATTCCTCAATTTGTGGCATTTTCTATGATACGGCTAATGTTAAAATAAGGGCTCATTGAGCACTGTCTTAAAATTTAAGTAAGAAGCTAAAACTTTTACAGCATAATACTATTAGTAAGGATAAGAAAAAAATAAGGGGTGTTCTGGACTCTAGCTGGAAAAAAAAAAAAAAAGAACCATCCCACTCTTGCTGTGTGTCATGTTATTTCCACAGGGGAAATAGATGGGTAGCAAAACTTGATCATCCCACAATTTCCATGTGCGTGACCTATTTTCAAAACCATGATTCGGTATTCAGCTTTTAAAATGGCAGTAATAATGCATTTTCTGAAGTATTTAGAATGATTACTCATCCACTTCATAAGCCACATACCTCTTAATTCAACCAAGAAATATTTTTTCTGAAAGCATATTGAAAAAAAGGTGAGGGGGGAGGGGAATATAATAAAGAAACTGGAATCTAATACAAAAGTTTGAAGTAGTTTGAAAGTTTTAGCTTCTTACTTAAATTTCCTTGTCCCTTGTTTTCAAATTTATTATACCAAATGTAATTTTTAACAAAAATTTGTGTAAATTCAGTACACGCACTTTTAGTGAACTTCAGCTAGTGATGTAAAATACCCGGGTATTTATTTTTAATGTAAAATACCCAGGGTATATACCCGGGTAAGTACCCAAAATGGGTATTTACCCGGGTATTTATTTTAAAAATTTATATTCAACTAAAATACTTTTCTGTACGTATTCCACTATGTATATATATACAGGGTCTATTCCAAAAGTAATGCAATTTTTTTTAAAATTAATTTATTGAACAGATTTGCACAAACACTTAAAATTTTTCAAAGTAATGTCCTTGGGCTTCTGCACATTTCTTCCATCGTCTCTGCCATGACTGGTAAGTGCCCTGAAAGGTATTTTTGGGGACCTCCACTAAGGTCTTCGTCACGGCTGATTGGACCTCTTCTAGGGATGAAAAATGGGTTTTTTTTCAGGCCTGCCTTAATCCGAGAGAACAAAAAGAAGTCTGTCGGCAGCGACGTCAGCACTATAGGTTGCTGGGACAGGGTTTTCACCTGGTGTTTAGCCAGGAACTCTCGGATTCGCAGCGCGTTATGGCAAGGTGCTTGGGCAAAAACTTGCTCTTTGTTCAAAAATATCATGATATTTTCGAAAATGTCCGATATTTTGATATACATCTGATATTTTCAATTAGCACAAACTAAAGTCTTCAGAATAGTAAACGCATCCTCAAATCACTTTTTGTTTTCTTATATTATAATTACAATATGTAAACTTAAAATTAAGGTTTCTTTCATTATTTATATCTATTATTTCATTTTACATTTCTATCAATTATAATGGAGTTAATTCAGCAATAGCTATTTTACTCATTTTTCTTCTGTTAACTACTTTTACAGTTATATGATTCAGAAATAAATAATATGCATTAGTCGGTGCACAGTCATAAGACATTTTCCTTTCTTCTGAGCAACGTTTAACATTTAATTAGGCACTTTTAATAATTAAAATTGTTACATTACTAATAATTTTATGAATATAAAATACAAGTAAAAAAGGAATTTTATATTATTTTGTCATTTTAATCATGCATTAATACATCATAAAAATATTATAGTACACAGTAGTATATATAGTACATAACTTTTTCGCTATTTTTAATAATAAATGAACAATATTTCTATGATTAATATACTTTTTAAATTGAAAATACCGTAGTTGAAAAAATAAATATCGAAAATATCAAAATATTATGATATTTTCAAAATAAATATCGGATATATATCGTGATATATATCGGCAAACCCTGAACTTGCCTCACATTTCTCATCGCTAAATTTTGTGTTAGGAGAAATACAGCAGTTGGCGACATGTTCAGTTCATTTGCAACCATCCTGATAGTCAATCAAGGATCAAAGTC
This sequence comes from Uloborus diversus, assembly GCF_026930045.1. NCBI lineage: Eukaryota > Metazoa > Arthropoda > Arachnida > Araneae > Uloboridae > Uloborus > Uloborus diversus. The sequence goes on from NC_072735.1 coordinate 91,325,143, forward strand.
TAACAGTTGGGGAACACGAGCCACATTGTTGTCGGTATTGCTGGTTGACGGCCGCCCAGAGCGTTGTTCATCTTGAACCTCTTCCCGGTCCTCTTTAGAGGTCTTTAACTACCTCAAAACTTGTGAATAGGACAGAGAAGAGTCCCCATAAGCCTAACCAATCATTTTGTTTGTCTTCTCAAGAGACTTTCTTGGTTTAGCAACAAAACTTAATGGTGTACCATTTTTCCCCTGACACAGTTGATGCATAGAGGTTAACATTAACTTACGTCTAGCCACTTCCACAGCTCGGAGAACCCCGAGACTGGTTTTCTGGAAAACCTTAGGGTTCCCCTCACCTAAACCATGTAGTTTGAATATACTCCGACCAATAAAAGCGGCCTGGAAAAAACCATTGCATTACTTTCAGAATACACCTTGTATAACCAACCATATACAAAACAATAAATTTTTGCCCAAAAATTATATTTTGATCACATATTTAAAGAATTATTATGTGAAACAACTTATCAATCTAATATGATATTCACAATAAATATGTTGGATATGCCCAATCAATGTTGATTGCCAAATTTCAGATATAAAAGGCAATTCTACAAAAAGTAAAAAGCTTAACTGGTTAAAGAAAAACACAAACATCTTCTCCCATTATGACACTGAAAAGAAAGATTTTTTGGTTCACACAATATGTTTCTTTCATAATTTCATCAAATCTTTCTATAAAAAATATTCTAAACTGTGTAACACATATGTATCAGTTTTACCAATTATTTCATATTTAGATTTTTAAAAAAAATCCCATTCACTTTTTGCATTTTTTGTAAAATATCCAGTTTTTGGGTATTTACAAACTTCCAAACACTGAAATGAGAGTTTCATTTGAAATCAAATTAGAAAAATATATAAGTTTTCAGGGGTGAAAGTGATCTAGGCTCTAAACACCATGAAAGTACTCATCATATACAATGAGCCATTTAGCATTACGACATACATGCAGGGGAGGATTCAGGGGAGGGTCAAAGGGTCAGCTGATCCCCCTGTGGCATGTATTTTATTATGATTGTTACTAAACTTAAATTTTCAGATCCGAAAACATAGTACATGAAATCAAAGTTAACCTTTTCTTGCTTGGTTCTATCAGCAAGGTATTCTTTCTCAGCATGTCATATGGTTTTTGTTTGTTTTTAAAAGAAAAATATATTCAAAGTTTACGACAACATGTCTAGCTCGTTTACCGAAAGAAATATGACTTTTACTGAAAATTTAAGCCAACTTGCGCCAAGATCAATGTTGCAAGTTACACAAAATTTAGGGAAGGGAGGGATGCGGGGCAATTTGAAATAAGAAATTTGATCTCATTTGGGGGGAGGGAGGACTTTGTAGCATAGGAGGAGGTTTGCCATCCTCCTGGCTGCCGACCCCCCCCCCCTTAAAATGATACTTTTTTATGTTAGAAATATAACGCTGGCCATTGAAACTTGATCCTCCTTACAAAAATTTCTCGATCCGCCCCTGCATACATGAGTAAGTTAAGAGGTAAAACAAAGCTATTGCACCCTTTATATGCTAAATACCTATAAGTTATTAAATAATGGTCACTTTAGATGTCCATTTACAAGCTAGACATTGTAAGTTTTCCTTATCAGGATTCCAGGATTTGTCAATTAAAAAATCTTGGAATTCTGGGATTTGTCTAAAGTTGTGTGAAAAAAATGGGAAGAAAAAATCACATCAGTAAATACAAACTAAAAGACAGATTTTTCATCGAATTTATTCTATAAGAGAGAATTGTTAAGAGCTTAAAAAAACCCCTAAGTCTTCCACTTTTCGTAGGGTATTCACTTTTTAGGGAGTTAGTTCTAATGCATTTGTCTGTCCTCACAAATTTTTGCAACTGTGAAAATGTTTACTATTTTGAAATAATGCGGGAAATTTACGAAATGATACTAAGCATGCAAAAATACTCACAACAGATTTTTTTTAAAAAAAGGAAGTTTTACAATTTTGTACATAAAAACCGTTTTTACGCGATACCTATCAAAGAATCATACCAATAAAAACTAAGTTTTTGCCATGCGGAAAAGTTTTCGAAATTCGAAAAGGATAACCAAATTTTAATTCCTTCCCTATAAAAGCAAAATGACAATACTAAATTTTGTAAACACTAATCTTATTAACCTTTCGAAACTTATCCGGGACATATGTTTTCTTTTCATGTTCCATGTGGAAAAATCCGCAGATCGCAGACAAAATCACACCAGCAAACTTATGACTCAAACTGTTCTCTCCCTCCCGATAAAATAAATATAAATGATTCTGATTTGTTTTTGAATAATTCTCATAGATGATTCGATGGCACAAATATAAAAAACTAATTTTGTTTCGTTTCACAGCCCCACCCACGACCGTCATCACTATTTCACGTTGATTGATGCCATTCGTCTTTCGGTAATTATCAAAAAGCTAAGCCGATCATAAATGTTTTAAAATATTAAAAGGAAACGCATTTTCAGACTAGAAGTTTTCATGCAAAATAGGTTTTTTTTTTTAAATTTATTTATTTATAATGAAAGTTTCGTAAAGGACAACCATAAAGGCTTAAGGGAGTTAAAAACTTTTAACACGACATTTTTTTAAAGAGCAGAATGGTTTTGCATTGCCGCCGGTATGCCAAATCGGCCAAATCATAATTAAAATAGTCAAATAATAGTGTCATAATCATAGTCATGGGTACTAGCGTTGAAGATGGTAGCGAGATTCAGAAAGTAAGTTAACTTTTTTATACGTCGTCTAGTTTGATAAGCGATTCTTTGTATTCATTTGTTTAAAATCTGTTGATTTTCTGAAAAACCAATTTTTAACTGATGTCAATCATCAGCTCTGACGTTGCCTATTTACATTGCATCATTGTATGTTACTAAATTAATCTGTTTTAAATCCATTTTTATGTCCTTTATGGTTTTTAGAACAACGACTCTAGTAATAGAACTTCCGATTTTTTTTTTCTTGATTGAAATAGTTGAAACTCATCTAAAAAAATCTGGTTCTGATTCAAAATTTCGCAAAATTTTTCTTCCAGTCTCAATTTAGTCAGAATGCTATCATCACAGCATTTTACCTACAGCAGACACATCTATACATTCTTTTGAGCATCAGAAAAATATGAAACTTTTAGTAAATTAACTTATGAAATAAAAATACTTGGATTGTGAGAAGTCATAAGTGTATCATTTGTATAAATTGTTAAATAAAAACACCGGCATTAAAAGCATAATATAGCAGTGCAATATTTTTCGAAAGATATTCATCAAAAGCGACTATTCTCTGATATACAGTGGCTCCCAAAATTGTTCGTTCACTTTGAAATTTTTTAGTAAAACCAAAATAACTCAAAACTGAATTCGAATATGAAGTCCAATATTTTCCACATCGTTCCTATGTCATTCTAAATACAACCCATTGGTATTTTCAAAATATTGACGGATCTTCTTTTTAAAATGGGTCAAAAAACGAAGAGATAGAGAAATATTACGCCACAAAAGTCATCGTACATCGAATATTTTCGAATAAATTGATGATTAAAATTATCATATGCCGTTTTATTGATATTTTTGCATTGTGTTGACCCTTATAAGTCATTTGGCTTTAATTTTTTGTTTATTTATTCCTTAATATTGTGCTTATTAATATTACTATAAAATCGCTGGTATTCGTAAAAAACCGCAAACACCATTCAAAATATAAATTTTTTTTCTCACAGTAGCAGTAAATTGTTTTGAAATGTCCCTAAATTCGTTAGTTTATTTGTTTGTATAGTAAAGTGCTTGATAAAAGGCTTTAAAGAAAGGAATTGGACCAAAAACAACGTAAGAAAAGGTCAACGGGCAGAGTTGACAAAACGTGATCAGAGATTTAAAGTTAAAAAAATTATGAAAAATACACATTTGAGTGCTGTAAAAGTATCTAAAGAGTTTTAAAAAAATTTTACGTTTAATTTTCACCTAAAAAATTTCGGCAAGTTCTCTGATTAGCTGGAATAAATGGGGCCTCTTCCCGCAGAAATTTTCTTGGTCATGCGAAAAACAGAAAGCTTAATCTTTTTGTCGTGAAATCAATGATAAATAAGCTCAAAACGTTTTAGAATTGCGTCTTACTTACAGATAAAATTGAATTCAACATTTTTGGTTAAAATTTTGTATAATTGTAAGTAGAGGAAAAAATTAGGAACTTAATCTTAAGAACTTAGTTGGATCAGTTAAACAGGACGGTGGAGGTGTTCTAGTGTGAGGGTGCATATCAGCATCAGGACTTGGTAGTTTGGAATTTTTTGATGAAATAATGAATCATGCTGTTCCTTTAAATATTTTAAAAACCAATTTTGAACTCCTAGCCAAAAATTTGGTTATTGGAAACAACTTTGTTTTTTATTAAGATAACGATAAGAAGCACCCAATTTTAAACGTTTGCTTCTAGTGCCTCGAAAATTGTCCTAAAATTTAGAAAATACCCCCTCAATCTCCAGATTTGAACTTAATGTAACGTATTTAGAGATATACAGAGGCTAGATTACGAAAATACGGCTTTAAAACGAAAATAGAGCTAGAAACAGTAAGACTCGAAGTGTGGTTGAACGCTTACTCACAAATTACGCAAAAAAAGAAAAAGAATGAAATTTATTCCCAGACGTTTATAAGGTGTTATGAATACTGTATGATATTCTACTAATTAATAACTTAATCAAAAGTTAGATTATTCAATAATATATAGACATTTTATAAAATGTACGAAGAATTTTGTGAGATGAAATTTCCGGCACTTTTTGGTTTTTGATTTTTAAAAAAATGTTTTAATATTTTTAAAAAACTTTTTATACAGTTTTGTTAAAAATTGATCATAGATCTTATAAGTAAATACTTATTCCGAAATTATTAATTCTAACCAATGGATTGGGGCCTATTTCATTGAAAGACGTAGGTGTACGAAGACTTTCGGGAGCCACTGTATTTTCATCCATAAACTCACTTTTGTTTTGCAATGTCACTTAATTGTCATTGAAAGTTGTGTTTCATATGATTGTAGAAGCAGCTTTTATGTTGTGTAGTACTTACTCATTTAAAATCGATAGTGCAGGGAGAGGAGATTTTGGAGTCAATCCGGGAAGTTTTCGATAAAGGTGCGTCTTGGCGACTTTTTCAAAGTTCGCCAAATTTTTTGGCGCCAAAGTCTAGGCGCTATTTTTCCCGCTCTGCCAATGAAAAAAAGGGGGGAGAAACGTATATTTTTTTACTAACCTACTGGAAAATGAATGAAATGGAGTTTTTGCATCAGAAATACAAGAAATTGGAGCATCAAAATGTAAACAAAAGGTTCAAAAACAACTAAATCTCGAGAAAAATACTAAAAAACTCAACTGCTTAAAAACATTAAATATGAACTAATCTAATCAAATAAACACTGAAAATTACATTGAAATGCAAAGAAAACTAGGCAAAAAAAATTCTTTAAAAAACGGTAAAAAGCATTAAAATAAATAATTAACCTATTAAAAAAGAAATTAATTTGAATAATTTAATGCACAAAAACACTAATTATAAACTAATCTAAATAAATAAACCCTAAACAATACAATAAAATGCTGCGAAAACTAGATAGATATATTTTTAGTAAGGCAGTGGTTGCAGACCCGACTTCCAGAAATGTAATGAAGCACCGACCAACTTCTGTGCACGAGCAGAGTAGAAATTACTGCCTGGGGTCGGGACTGTTTTATGAACCCGACCAAAGGGGCGGGATCTAATTTCAACAGCCGATCAATGATATTCTATGCGGTCGGACGAATTATGTATGGCCGACCACACAAATTAAGAAATTTTCCCAATGACCATAAAAACATTAAAACAAAAATCAAATCAAAAATTAATTTGGGAAATATCCTCAAAAACACTATTATTTAACTAATCTAAATAAATAAACTCTTAAAAATTCAATTAAAAAATAAATCCTACAAAACACGAGAAATTCATTCATTTTCCACGGAAGTAGGATAGAAAAAAAAAATATTTTCACCCTTTCTTTTTCATTTGCAGAGCGAAAAAAAATAGCGTCTGGAAATGGGGAACAAAAAATTTAGCAACAGTTGAAGGAAAACACATAAAATCACAAAAATAAAACGGCATGGTTGCAAACACGTTTAGCCTGATTAGAGCAAAATCTAAATACATCTGGACAGAAAAAAATAAAAAAACGATTGGAAAGGATAAATTTAGGATTAAAATAAATATTAGACTCAAATAAATTTATTATTTTTGTAAAATTAAGCACTACAAAAGAGGGGGTGGTTATGTAACAATAAAATCACTGCATCCCATGCCGTTTTATAAAAGCTACTTACAAATTTAAATTTAAAAAAAGTAAAAAGTTGTACTCACTGCTTGCAGGTTTTTAATAAGATCCTCTTAGTTTTTTGAAAAAAGAAAAACGCCCAATTTTAAAAAAATTTTGCCACGAGGTGAAACCACTGCACTCCCATCCGAAATGCGAAAAGCGGGGGTGGGGAGAAAGGCAGAGGGCGCTCCGCTCCGTAGAATGGGTGGTAAAGGGGTTGCCGTAGTATCCCCATAGTGGCGCCGGTTTGCTATGAGAGCAGTTTATCGCCAGGGAAGGGGAAAATAGTAGGGTTGCCGTAGTATTACGACAGTGGCGCATGGTTGCCATAAGAGAGAGATTTATCGCCAAAATTTGGCGACATTTGGAAAAGCACCTTTATCAAATAATCCCCGTCAATCCATTTAGGAGGTCAGGAGGGGATCATTGCAACCCCTAGCAAAAAAAAAAAAAATCTTCTGACGAACAGATCATTAAAAAGAGTGATATTGCACATCTCTAGTTTTGAGAGATATTTGACTGTTTGATTCAGTTTTGTAAAACTAAGTGTAGCAATATTAATCTCAACTAAGGTTGTTGCTACATGCAAATAATTTTCAAAATGAGCACCAGTAGTTCCTATGCTCAATTTTTATTCAATGTGTTTTTTGTTACGTCAATAAGATGTTGTTTATTTGCATATTTCTTCCTAAGTAGGGAAGTCATTGGCAGAGAATGTTTGTAAACACTGGATATTATTTTCCTTTTTCAAAATATGTTTAATATGAGAATTATATTTGTAGCTTCTTGATGGAATTTCTCTTTTAACTGTATTCAATTCACAATGTTACAATTGTAGTTTAACTAGTAACCTTATCTCAAGTTTGCATCTACAGCAAATTGTAAACACACAAAAAGCATAGAACATTTTTTTAAATCCCTGAAATTGCAAGCCACAACATGGCTATTAGAGGGCTAAGTTGTAGCCTTTTTGCTGCGATTTGGACATCCATGATTTACTCCTTTGAAAGACTAAAGGTAAACATTTTGGTCTTCATAGTCTTTTATAATCATGTTTTTCTTCTTTTTTTTTTAGTTGCTGCAATCAGGGAACTTGACTGCCCAAGAGAGAGCGAGGTCAGTTTTCAAGCTTTTTTTTAATAATTATAAATACAAAAGGGACAACCAGCAAAAGGCTCTTGGCCCAGCTAGGCTGGTCCTAGTCAGTTTATTAGTCCCCAATGAAGACCAGTGGCCTTCTTAAAGCTACCCTCTCCCCCCACTCATTACCATCTCCTCCAGCAGATTTTTCCAAGTACCTACAGTAGGGTGGAACAAAAATGGCCTTAAATATTTTTTTCAATTTTTTTGGTTTGCCGTAGGGGGGAAAAGTTGTCATTTAAGTTTAAAAAGAAGCAGAAGAAATTTCATTGCTTTACTATAACATCTTTAGGTGCCGCAACGTGCTTAAAGTTTGATAATAACCGAAATTTCCATTTAACAATGAAATTCCTTTTTATGCTTTCCTACTGTATAAAACGGCACAAAATATGACTGTAAATACATTTTTTAAGCATTACATTAGGAAAAAAGTACTAATTTCAAAATACAGTTTTTATAAAAATTCATAGTTTTTACTAATAATAGAGCTGAAAGTCTGTCTGGAGATCTAGATCTTTGTCTGGATCTCTGTGACGCGCATAGCGCCTAGACCGTTCGGCTGATTTTCATGAAATTTGGCACAAAGTTAGTTTGTAGCATGGGGGTGTGCACCTCGAAGCGATTGTTCGACAATTCGATTTTGTTCTTTTTCTATTCCAATTTTAATCACATTTACCCAAGCAAAATTATAAGATGGGCAAGTAAATTATTAAGTTTTCATAACGTGGAACCGTAACATGGGCAAGCCAATTGGCGAGAAATTCTTCTTACATTATTTGTAAATATGCAAGCAAACCAAATGACCTTTTGATTTTTCTACAACGGGCAAAGCTGTGCGGGTATCACTAGTATACTATAAAAGACATTAACTATTCCATTTTTACCATTTAAAGTATTCTTAATGATTGTAAATAAATAGTTAAACCTGTATGATATTTGTGTGTACTTCTTTGACACATTAAAGTGTTTTTTTTTTTTTTTGTACCAAATAACTCTTTCTTCCAAATAACTCTTGAGTCAATTTTTCGTCTCCTGCGACTGAACCATACTTTTTAAGAGTCGCTTAGGGGTTACAAGTTTCACTTTGAGGGATTCACTAGACAAATGTTTTACCAAGGGGGGTTCGGTTATTTTATTTTCACCCCTTGAGATCAAATTGATATAATCTTTGGCAGCAAAAATTATTTGTTGAACTTTAAACTTCTTAACCCAGCCTCTACTTAGTGTTCTGGCATTCAACACACGTCATAATCCAAGTTCTCTTACATTTCTACGCTCTTTGCTCAATTCTGTTGCATCAAAATATCCATTTCTTTATATAACCTGGTCTATAATGTTCTTAAAATCATGAGAGAGATATTGTGAATGTAAGATACGTTCAAATAAATGTTTAGAGCCGTAAGTACGAGAAGGTTTTAACTTGATGTTAAACCACACAGGAGCATATGCATTGCCCACTTGATCCGTACAAGAAATGGATCCTTTCTTGAAAATGTATGAATGAATAATGATTACTATTAATTAAAGGTCAAGATTTACGGTCGCCACTCGCCACGTGGTGACTTAGTTTTCAGAATTGGCGACCCCAAAAAATTTTTACAGTCGCCAAATTTTTTGGGGGGTTATTTTTATTTTAGATCCCAAGAAAAGAATTCCACACCACTCCACAGATGAATCAGTACAATAAGGATTCACCGATAGAGACCGTACTCCGACTGAATGTTGTTTATTTTACAAAGCTTCCATGTTCTTTCTCACTGCCTGCCTGTATGTTGGTTATTTTACGTTGCTTGAATGTTCCTCTTACGCGATTCAGGGCATGTAAAATAAGCAAGAATACAGTGAATTTGGAAGCCATTTGCACAAGATTAGAGCGTTTGCTCCTTTGTCTTGGCTGTTTTGTTTTTCAAGTAATTAGCGTACTATAATCATGATTCACAAGAAGAAATCATTATATTTTAGATTATATTCCAGATTAACTTTGATTATGCCTTCAAAGTAATTACCTTTTTACGTTTTTAGTTTAGTTGTTCAAATGGTATATTAAATTCAAACTTTATTTTTTTTTACATCGTATTATATACGACCTCGGGTTATACGAAGCTTTTTTTTTCTTCAGGCCCATTTTAGAACTTGCAGATTATAGGCCGCCCGCGGATAATACGCAGGAATATACGTTTATTAACAGGGTTCGTACCAGAAAAACCTGGAATTGTCAGGGAAAATGACATAAATAAAAGTGTCAGGGAAATTTCAAATTTTCCCCCCCAAAATTTTTTTCCAATTTTTCCCCAGGGAATTTCGTACCTTGAGTTCTAATCTTCCTTTTTATCGATGTTTCCTGAAAAAAAAAAATGCAAACGTTTTGAGGCAAAATGAAGCTGGCAATAAAATAAAAAAAGCGACCAAAAAAAACTTCCGCAGACGCCATTTTTGCCCCTCAGTAGTTCCAAAGAAAAAAAAATTCCTAGGGTGAACAGGAATTATGCACAAATTTAACGGGAGAAGAACATCCTGTATCTAAAGCACAAGCCTGCGGATGGTAGGGTCAATTGGAAAAATCATTTTTTAATCGAAATGTCTTTTCAGCTATGAATGAAACATAGTTGCCATTTTTGGTCATTCATAAGATGGAAGTAGACACGATGCTGAAATGCCTAAGCTTCCAAAAGCAAAACAGAATTGGATGTTTTCTTTAACTGCAAACTAATGAAAACAATGCAAAACACGCTAAAACTTTTTTTTTTAGTTTTATTTTAAATACTTAATTTCCTTGAGAAATGAAAAAATTTTGTTCTTAAAACTTAATCTTATCCTCATTGCTTTGGACGCAAATGTGCTAAAAACTTTTCAACTGAATTTTAGTTTCACGAAGATTTATCATTTTTAAATTGTTTTCAGGCCAAAAAATTATTTCTTAATTTTTGTCGTAGCCGCCATATTTGGTCGTTCCCAAGATGGCAGTACACAAGACTTTTTAAGTGCATAAGTTTCCAAAAATGGCATTAGATGTTTATTGCAATGCAAACTACTGATAACAACGCAAAATGTGCCCTTTTTTCCGGGTAATTCGTAATTATTTTCTGCAAAAATGCAAAATTTTATTTCCAGAACATTTTCTTAAATTCTAACTGATTTAGGCGCTTATGTGCTAAAAACTGACTATTTTGTCTTAATTGTAGTTTTTTAAGGATTAATTATTATTTATAACTACTTTTATGCTACAAATTCAAAAATCTACTCATGAAAATATTATGCAAATTTTGGCTCTTAAAATAAAAAATAAATAAATAAATAAAATTAAAAAAAAAAACAAAAAAGAAAAACAAAAAAAACACCATATTGTATGTTTTTTTACATAAAACCTCGAAGGTCATTCTGATCCTATTTGATTCCCAACTAACTCAAACAGCCTTTATTCTGAAAATTGTCAAAATAGGAAGACAAATTAATTAATTTAAAACTTGAAAAGGCAACTTGTTTTTGACCGCACAAAGCCTCCCGCGCCCCGTTTTATCATTCCTTTGCCATAATCAATGTTCCATGTTGTCCCATAAATCCTGTATTTCATTAGAAATCCTATACATCATTAAAAATAGAAAGAAAGAAAACTTTATTTCTATAAACTATATCTTATACATATTTCTGCTGTGATGTGGACGCTAATACTCGTGATCAATTAGGAATATGTTCCATTGAAATTCGTTTAAACAACGGGGGCTAGATTCTATTTATTAGAATAACTGTTGTAATTTTTTAATCTTCAATCGCATCAGATTAAAATATAAGCCAAATAGCCAGTCCTTTGATCGTTTTCCCTTCATAGTCATCCTAACATGGAGACGCTGCGTATGGAACGTAGTCGCCATGTTTGATCATGTTTATCTAATTTTTTTTCTATTCCCTTCGTCCTAATTTTCTTGCAATTAATTCTTTTCATTAAACTAGTTACCTGAAAAGTGCATGTTGATTTTTACTGCCATGGCATTTGCAATGATTTACAAAAAGATTTTAAAGAAATTTGTTGTTGTTTTTATGGGAAATTCTTTTTTTTTTTTTTCACTGTGGGACCATGGTACTATGTACACTACTTTATTTTTGGTTTAATATTTTTTTTTTCTTATGAAACTTTAAATGGATGGAATGAACCATTTGCTTCAGGAGCTCCCAACCTTCACCCAATGCTTCTTATATTTCCATGATTAATATAATTTATATTTCTTGTTTGCATTCTTTTAGCACAACTTTCATAATATTTGTTTCAAAAAATAAATTGAAATCCCCCCCCCCTTCTCGTACTAGAGCGCTGTTTTCGAAAACTGGTGGCCACCAAGTTTTTTGAGTCTAGTGGCCATTGGCCACTTGAAAATTTTCTGAATCTTGAGGTCTACTATTAATATATTTCAATATTATTATTTGTTTCAAACAATTTTAGCGAAATGCCATGCCCATAAAAAGGAAACTATACTTTACTACACTTTAACAATGTACTGAATCATAGAGTCTTGAGATTTTCAGTCGGATTTTTAGTTGCCACGTACAATCGAAATATACGGTTTGCAAATGTAAGTCATCTGGAGTGGGGAAGTTTTCTCGAGTTCCTTGAAGATAAATCTAGTGAGCAAGTCCCACTTGATATAGTGACACACATATCCAATACATATTTGTGATTGGTACTTATGTGTTGTATGTTCTCAAAAAGAAGGTTATTTTCAATAGGTAAGGAAGTAACCACAGGAAGATTAGAACAGGTTTCCATCTGTTAACCTATTTTGTCTTTAAATTCGTTTCTATTGTTTTAGCATCTAAGAATCCATTAGGCTTCTATTCCTGTTGTCTCAAAGAAGCTCTTGACCAAATGTAATTTTTTCTGGAAACTAAAAAGTCATATATATTTCACTTACAGAAAGATCTTTTCCAGCCGCACTTTTTAGGCAGTGTCTAATAAAACAATAGCATTTCATTACATCTTCGTAAGTAGGTAGTAAAATTTCATTGAAATCGCTAAAGATTCCAAAAATAGGACATTCTGATGTTTGTCTCGTCTGCACTTCTTTAGACTGAGCCATTGCAACTTACAACAATGAAGTATCTTACCAACTACGTTGCTCACTTACTCAACTCAAGAAAGAAATTGACACCTGATCTGAGCTTGACTCCACTCAAACAAATCACTGCTGACCAGCCCCGCCCCATTTAAACATCTGCTGCTGTAATGACTCAAGCTCCCAGATGCCAGTGCATTCGGCAAAAAGTGAATTTTTGCGAAACGTATCTTGCTCTTGCGGCACCTCAAGATATAATTCGAACAACAAAAAAAAAGTTATTATGCGACCTGTTGAGCATAAAAATTGCTTTTCGACAGCATTTGAAGCATAAAGATAAATTTGAAATGTAAAAAAAAAATAATAATAAAATGTAGCCAAAATTGCATTTTTGGAAAACTTTATGCTCTTTGCGGCACCTCAAGACGTGCTTCAATATTTTTCATATTTTTTTTACATCTTGTTTGCATGAAATGGCAACTTTTCTGCACTACGGCAAATTGAAAATCAAAAACTTTTTTTTTCGTTCCACCCTAGCCTACAGCCCTATTAAAGTAGTAATTTTCCCTAATTTTTAAGTAAGCCTGAGATTTAATGAACCCTCATTCTACTTTTCGTGCAAAAATTCAATCCATTAACATCTTTCATTTTGATAAATAACTGAATCATGTCCCCTCTGACTGTCTTTTGCTCCAGGCTTTACATTTTCAGCCTTTTAAGTCTGGTATCATCTAAATCTGAAAGTCCCTTACTTGTCCAATAGCCCTTCTTTGAACCCTTTCCAAAACAGAGATATCTTTCCTGAGATAAGGAGATCAAAACTGAACAGCATACTTCAAACGAGGTCTTACTAAACTGCTATTTAAAGGCAGAAGAACCTTCTTCAATTTGTTTGCAATAGATCTTTGATAAACCCAAGCCTTCTGTTGGTTTTGTTACTTGCAATGCTGCACTGTTGACTAATTATTATTGTAATGCCATCCCCACCCCGAACTATTAAAAATTACTCTTTTAATTCATTCTTAAATTGGTTTTGATTATCTGATAGTTACTTTTTGCTATTAGTTCTTTTAATAGTTAAGTAAAAGTACAAGTCTATCTTTAACTTCAAGGTATCTACACCAACAGATGCATGAGAAGCATGCTGGACATGAATCCATGCACGCCTGGATGATACTCATCCTCCTCTTCACTGTGATTGTCTCTCAGGTTCTGCTTGGTGGAATGGAAGAAACGATACAACAGGTCTTATCAGGTGAGTTGTTAATATCAGTCTAGAACAAAGGTTCCAAAACTTCAGACCTCTGCCGACCCCCTCCAGAAAAATTATTAACTTCGCGGACGCCCCCCCCCCCCCCTCCTCTCCCGGCTTGCGCAAAGAAAAAGAAAATAATAAATAATTTGGCACAGTTAAATGTATGTTTTTGTAACATATTTTTAAGCTTTTTTCCTTTAAATTTTTGCATTACTATTAATTTATATAGTATTACTATTAATTTACACATTACTGTAGCATTTGATCTATTTCAACCTTTGCATGAAATTTGAACCCCTAGTCAACCCCTCTCCAGGCCCCTTCCAAACCTGAAGCTGGATCTGCCCTTGCTTCTAACAACATCGAAAATAGTTTAAGACTTTTTCTGCAGTTTCAGATGTTAAGAAATGCCGAGCCCCTAATGTTACTAAACATGGTCTACATCGCGTTTTTAAGACTTAAATTTCGGAAAATTTCTGGGAAAGAGTCTCAATACCCTTTCCTCTAATATTATCTAAGATTGTCAAAAACTATGTTTTTAAAACGACAATTGGATGAGAGATGAGACGCTTAGCACACCTTCCTCTTTAAATTAAGCGAGCGGACGCTTCCATATAAAATCTGAAAACGAAAAAAAATCTAAAAATTTAAGGTGGAGAGCTTTAAAACCTTTTCCCTTAACATAGCTTAATTTCGTTATAAATCGTCATTTTTCAGGGCTTCTCTTTGGAGATGTTCCTTTAGGAGAGAAACCCAGAACCTCTCTTCCGGTAACATCATCAAAGTTTGTCTATATTTGCGTTTTTGGAACTTCAATTTCAAAAGAGTGCGTTGAGGGTCATCGATTTTGCTCTATTTTTCAAAAAAAACGGTCGGGGACATTTCATAAGTTACCCTAACGTCAACAAATATGGCCTATAATCGTGTTTTTAAGACTTCAATTCTTAAAATTCTTTGTGGAAGCCTCCGCGAACTTTTCTTTCCCCTAATATCACCGGAGACAGCATAAAACTGCATTTTCAGGATCACAATGTCTAATTTTTTCTAGGGGAATTTTTCCCCCAGGAGCTCATTATTCGATGGAGAAAACAGTTTTAAAAGTGCTCCCCACTCTAAAATTATTTTCTAGTTTTACCACTGCCTGGTTGCTCCGGGAATACCCCCCCCCCCCAAGTACCCTGTTATTGTTGCACCCCCAAAATTTTTGCCCTAAATCGCCGCCTATGGTGTAGTGAAGACTATAACAACTTCGCTTCGGATCAACTGCTTTTTTTGCCCTGGGGCAGATACAGACTCATTAATGAAAGGGAGTCATGCTGAAGAATGACCCCCTCCCCTCTTTGCATGAATGAACCTATGGTATTGGGATCAATGTTTTTTTTTTTTGAGGGGGGGGAGGATCACATGAACCCCATGTTTCTTCCTTTGTATCCACCACTGCTTTTGCCAAAGATCTCAGAGACAACTTATTTTCCCATATGGATTGAAGAGAAGACACTGTTCAGCGTTACAACATTGGGCAAGATCAGCAGTAAAAGTGTTTACTAATGGTCAGACAATTTGAGATTATTTCAAAATTTGACCGTTTTTTTTCCTGAAATGAAGAAAATATTCAGGCTTTTTCTTTTTTGGTTCAGGAATTATTCAGGAAATTTTATTCCTGTACTAAGTCCAACTTGAACCCCGGTTTTTGTGCTAAATTGCATGAATTTCACATGAATGTACAGGAAGTGTTTAATGCTCTATTTTATTATTCAGCTTATCTATTATTTTCCTTTAATTTTCCTCTAAAGAAAATTTGTTCGTTGTTACAATGTCTTAAAAAATTGTTTTTTGATCAATCTTCTATGTCTTTGATCTGTCTTCTTCGGAAAACTGAAATCCCGAACTGCCATGCTTCTGCATTGCTAAGATTTAACTGTGTCCCATTCTTTATCAGTAGAACAGCATAGAAAGTATTTTCTTTTGATACTGCAGTTGTGTTAGAACTAATGGAAAGAGGTTAAGTAATGTTACAGAAAATTGATGTTATAAAATGAAAAGGAAAATTTTAAAATTTTGTGTTATTATGGTAGAAGCATCCCCCCACCCCCAAGTAGAAAAGTCCATATTCATTATTGTCTGCTAATAATAAATGTACTGTGTTTTTCTGTTACAGCGAGTGTCTCTAGTTGCACTATGGATTGTCCCACTTGCCATTTCTGCCAAGAGCCACTGGATGAGATTCATCGTCTCGTGGGTTTTGTTTACTTTGCTCACATGCATAGTCATCTCCCGTGCAATTCAGAAACCTATCACAGGGATGACACCCAGGTCAGATTCCACATCATGAGTAGCATTATACATGTTTTATTTCATTCTTTCTGTTTTGATAAACTAGAGGTTTTCTTACTGTACTTATTTTAATGCTAAATAGGTTTTTATACAAATTAAAAAATGATGGCCTGCAAGTCTGTCTGCAGCTAAGCTGGTCCTTGTCAGTTTATCTATCTCCAATGAAGACGAATGCAAATACAAATGTTAAGACCAGCAACAGGCTCTGGACCCAGCTATATTGGGCCCTAGTCAGTTTTTTAGACCCCAATGAAGATCAATTGCTGCCGCTATCTATCCCCTTACCCATTACAGCTTCTTCCAATAAGTTGTTCCAAGTGCCCACAACATTACTAAAGTAATAATATTTTCTAATTTCCCGGTTCGCTTGAGATTTGAATAGCTATTAACAATGACCCCTCATCCTGCTTTCCATGTAAAAATTTAACCAATTAACAGCTTTCATTCCGTTAAATTTGAACAGCTGAATCATGTCCCCTCTGGCTCTCCTTTGCTCCAGCCTATACATGTTAAGACTTTTAAATCTGGCATCGTAATCTAAATCTGAAAGTCCCCTTACTATCCTAGTAGTTTTCTTAGAATCCTTTCTAATAAACAAATATCTTTCTTTAGATAAGGAGATCGAAACTGAACAGCATACCCCAAATGCGGTCTTTCCAAACTTCTAATTTCAAGATTAGCTTGGGATTGGATGAGCTTAAAACAATGACTCCAGGTTTTTCCATCTGCAGAAATTTAACTTACCAATATTATTTTAACAAATGTAAATAAGTTGGGTCATGTTGACTTCTGGAGTACAGCCTCCTAACACCTCAACCTCTAACAGAAGTCTCCTTGAAGATAGTCTAAAATTGTGTATTCGGAGCATTAATTTCGAAATGTTTCCAGGCCCCTAACATTACAAAATATTTCCTACAATCGAATTTTTAAGACTTCAATTTTAAAACATTTCTAGGGAGGTCACCTGGATCCCTACCCTCCAATATTTTTAAAGAATGATGAAAATTAGGTTTTTTAAATTAAAAATTTGAAAAAATTAAGGGGAAGAGCTTCTGAACCTCTCCCCTAACCTCATTGAAAAATATTAGAACTTTGTTAAAATGACTTCAATTTCAAAAATATTCCAGAGGAGAGTCCCAAAACGAGGGGTTCTGGGACTGACCAGAAGCTTTCTCAGCTCCTCTCTCTCTCTCTATGTATATATACAGTCAAACCTCTTTATATTGAACTTTCACATATCAAAATTTTCTATATATCGAAATCCCAGCAAATTTCATAACATCATTGCATAAAAAAACTTTCTATATATCGAAAAAATCTCTATATATCGAAAAAAAATTGAGATATTCGTAGATTTTTTTCTACTTTAGAGTGTTTATCTCAGGAAAAATGAAGGTTATAGGAGAAAATTATGTTCACTAAAGGTTGCTACAAAACTCATAAAGAGTCTGGGGTTAGGGGTGTGTAGATAGGTCGTTGTTCCATTCTGGAGTTCTTAAATTCCCTCAAGTTTATTTCAAATCTTAGTTGTAACCAGCTACACTAAAATCAGTTTCAAGTTATTCCTTTTGTTTGTTGATTATTATCATTCCTAATCTTTTCAGCCTCAGTAAAAATCGTTTGTTTAGTTGATTGACTTTTTACGTTTCTCTCGATTACATTGTCAAAAACAAAAATCGCCTAATGTTGCGGATCAAGTTGAATTGCCAAAGAATGAAGATGTATGAAGGCACAAAAATGTAATTTCTGTCATTTTTTTTTTGAACTATTAACTTTGATTTAATCCAATGCTCGTATAAATTAGAAATTGGGGTTTCGCACACAAAAATTAGTTTTAATTTTAATGTTTTAGGGGATTTTTATGAATAAAAAAAAATCGTTTCTGTATATATCCAAATTTCTATACTTTAATTTTTTTCCGGCAATTTGCTACTTTGATATATGGAGGTCCAACTGTATATGTATTATGCATATATATTGTACTATTTGCTTGATGAAATTGAGAGAAAACCAGATTCAAACTTTCTTTCCAGTTTTTGATCTCCAACGCAGGGTTTTTTCAAGGTGCCCCCCCCCCCTAAAGAAAAACCTATTTTCTAGTCGTTCCACTGTCTTGAGCACTACTTTGAAACTCCTAATAGTTTATTTATCATATCTTCTAGCTAATTGGAGCCCTCAGCAATTAAACGTAGCCGTAGATAGTTTTAATTTGATTTTTAATTAAATACCAGTAATATCAAAACTACTTAAAGTATGTATACACAGAAAGTTGATTATATTCTTCATTGGAAATGAGATCAAGTGCATGTTTTTTAGGTCTTTTTCTTTTTTGCAGACTAGTATACAAGTGGTTCTACTTCATCTATATGTTGAGCTATGCCCTAGGGGTCGTAGGTTATGTGATAGTCCTATTGACTCTACTAGGAGTGAACTTAATGTTTCGCACCCCACCTCAGTCTTGGATGGACTGTGGCCTCTTGTGCCTCTTTTATGGACTTTACTATGGAGTGTTGGGCAGAGATATCTCAGAAATAATTACTGACAAGATGGCTGCAACCATCGGGGTGAGAATTAATTTTGTAAAGATTACTGCGCTTTTATATAATTGAACATAATCCAATTCATTTTTGCTTATTATTCTTTTTTCTCATTTTTTCAATTATATATTTTTAGTGAATAATGTTTCATAATAAATTTGTATTTTGTAATGAACCAAATGATTTTTTAGGTCCATGTTTGCTCATTGAAGAAAAATTACTGCCGTGTCAGTGTGCTCAATATACATTGTTCTTTGAAAGAACCTGAAATTGTTTGAAAAAATATATATACAGTAGACCCTCGTTTTATGCAGGTTTATTTTACGCGGTTTAAGATTTGACACCTTTATTTCATTTTACGCGGATGAGTTTCGGTTTTACGCGGATGCGGCAATGCAAGTAGATAAAATTTTCCCCTCTTTCAAAATCCAAATTCCTAAAAATTGCAGATTACGCATAATCAACTGCATTTTGGCATGCTAATAATCAAGCTTGGACCACTGGAGACATTTTATGCGATTGGTTCCAGAGCTCTTTCCAGAAGTAAAGTTATTAAACTCACACAGTTCAGCGGAAGAAGAGCTTTTAGGAGTGACAAAGGAGGCCAAAACCAACGAAGATACCGATGGCGGTGACGCACAACCAAAAACGTTCACATTGAAAATTTTGAGCCATTCTTAGACAATAGAAATGATCTTTCTGGTTTGTTAGTGAAGGAAAATTCTATGCTGGAAATGATGCAAGTGATCATGGTAATTGTTTTCAGAGCTTTAATGCTCTGCAAAGAATTACAGAGAAAATTTTAACAACTGCCAAAAGACTATCATAGCCAGCTCTTCTTTAAAAACAGAACACAAAATTAATTTATGTTTTCTTTATGCATGTTGTGCATAAAAGTTGATATGACTACACATTAAACTTATTATACAATTAGTCATCTCTAGAATGAAGTATTTTGTTATCTACGGAACCAAACTTCTATTTTAACACTAGTATAAGATCTCAATTTACGCCGCATTTCCGTGGAACGTAACCCCCGCATAAAACGAGGGTCTACTGCATAATGTACTCAAGTTTATTTGTGTTTACAAAGATCCCCTTAGAAATATAAAAAAGTTGAGTGCTAGTCTCTGAGAAAGGATAGTTTCAGTTTTAAAGGGTACTTATTAAGCATTGACAATATCTCTCACATAAATACGGGCTAAATTGCACTGTGATTAAATTTTGATTCTCAGAAGTTTAAACTTACTTTTTTATAGGGAAGAACGAAGTAAGAAGAAACAAAGAAGACAAAAATAATATTTTCACTTACTCTGTCGTAGAGCTCAAACTGTGAAGTGTGTTTTTTTTTCTTTCAATGCATTCTTCATAAAAGTGAGGAAAAAATGTAATTGCAAGAATCTCCAGTCATTGGTTTTTTAATTTTTTTTAAAAAACCAATGTTTTTTCATAATGAGGGTCAATAAAAGAGAGACATGATATTTAATAGTCTCTTGCATCATAATTTAAATAGAGTATTAGGACATGCTTCAGTTATTGATTAAAATCTTTCAATAAGAAATAATTTTTTTTTTTTTTTTTGTGTGTGTGTGTGTCAATTAATGTTATTTATTCATTTTGCGTATCTAAAATTTGCTTTTGATATTAAAGCTTAATAAATACGAATATCAAAGTTATCCTGTACTTCCTGACGCAAGATATTTTGTCCTGCTTTTCAGTTTTTCTTTTCTATATCTAATGTATAGAAGAAAGCATTGAATTTGAAAATTTTTGAATTTCAAAGGCTTTGCACGTTTTGAGGTGTATGAGTCCATTTTGACCATTTTTGGGAAATGTCTGTATATGTGTGACATGTTTTTTGTGGCCGCTCTAGAGCCAAAACTACTGCATGAATTCGAACAAAATTTGATACACATATCGGGCACCATGTGAGTTGATACCCATTAGTTTTCAGCCCCAATTGCTCTACAAGGGGTGGCGCAATTGAGCATTTTCTCCGTTACACGTGCTTGCTATATTTCAAGAAGTAACCAGCAGAATCAAACAAAGTTTGATTCATTTGTTGACCCTAAAGGGTGCAGGTGCTGATTCAATTCTGGTGGTATAATTACTCAAAAGGAGGTTGAGAAATTGAAAGTTTGTTCTCATTACTTGTGACTGCTACATCTTAAGAAGTATTCAACAGAATTAAACAAAAATTGATCAAAAGGTTGTCTTTATAGGGGTACAAGAGCTGGGGTTCGACCTTGGGGCCAATAGCTGAAAAAGGGATGGTGCTATCAAACGCTCTTTCTTGTTCATTGTTAGTGCTATTTCTCAAAAAGTAATGCTATGTTGTAGCTGAAAATTGGAATAAATGTGAACCTACACCGAAACAGGCATAGCTTCAATTTTGGCACCAATTGCTCCAAAGAGGGCTGCTTTTTGCCATTTTTTTCCCAAATAAAAATAGCTTAATTAATACAACAATCTAAAAGATAAATCACATGAAAAATTGTTTGCTCGAGAAAAGCTGTCACATATTTGATTATTTAAATTTCTTATCCATTGACATCTTGTATTTTTTAAACAAATAAAATGTTTGTAATCAAAGTAAGCAAGGCTTTTTAAATGATTGTCAATTTTCATTCTTTGAGTTTGCTTTTGTGGGGATATTTTGATAATTAGTAAATGTTAAGATGATCAAATTTATGCTTCCACTATTTTATTTTGGTAACCCTTAATTGTCACTCTGTGTAAATAGATATTTCCCAACTCTTTGTTTACGCATGCAAAGGAAAAACACATTGGTGTCAAAAACTTAACACAAATGAATTGAAATCGCCAGTTTCCCAATTATTGAAATCTTCCTGCTTTTGCAAATAGCAGCTCTGTAGTAGTGATTACATGAGTGATTATACGTTACATCCAAGAATTCATAAGATATCGCTCATTTGGAAAAATTGTGCCACAATACAAAGAAATGAAATTTTACAGGAAAAGCATTTGAACTTTAACTCTTCAGGAAATTTTATGCTAGCAAAGTAAATTTGCTGTACTCTCCAGTGGTTAATATTGGAACGAAAAATCTCATTATTTTCCGATGACAATAACGTCATTTGAAGCCCTTTTAGCGAAAAAAAAAAGAAAATTAAAAATTTCATATTGTGGCACTCTTCTTCCAAACGAGCAATATCTAGAAGAAAGTTTTGTGATAGCCACAACATTCTAGTAGTTTGTTCTGATAATCAATCCTTTTTAATTTTATGTAATTTTAATCTAGAATGCAGGAATATAATGCAGTGCTAATTATAGTGAAATTTGTGCAGCATTTGCATCCACCAGCTATTTCCCTTGGTATTGCTTTTCAAACAAAAATAAAAGTGTGTTGACAGCTTTAGATTAGCATCTCAGTTTTATCCTAAAGTTTTTTTTTTTTTCTTTCTTTATTGTTCCTTTCAAAATACAAACAAGCATGCACGCTAAGGTATTTAATTTATAGCTTGTCTTTAAGTTAAACACATTGATATGATTTTATTAATTGATGTCTGTCGGTCACTTGTCTTTTCTCTATTCAGAAAAAGTGAACTTAAAAGTGACTTAAAAGTTCATAGTATGTGCAACTAAAGAGTAAAATTCTTCACTGATAGGAAATTGTAAGAGATTTTATGTAAGTTTTATCTTTTGTTTAAGAAAACTGAGGTGTACAGTCTCTTTTTTAGTATTACACAACATCTGGAATCCCAGACAGACAACTGGAGCCCAATATTTGTGCCGTCTGCGGAAATGTTATTCTAGTCCAAGACAACTCCACCGCTATTGTTGAGAAAACATACAACCTGACCTGTGGTCATACGTATCCTTTTTGCAAGAGTAATGTTGAGATAATGAACGTTTCAGCAATTTGCAATCAGTCAGTGCTTTTCTGAATTGATAAAAAATGAGGTTTAAACAGAATGAACTTCTTTTGCTTTTCTTTCCTTTTTTATTTATTATTTACTAATTTGTTTCTTTTCTTCCACAGATGTGAATTTGTTTTTTGAAATGAAGATTCACATTCTCATTTATTGGGATGTTTTTTCTTCAAAAGTATGTGGCATAAAAAAATGATTCTGTTTTTTATTTCCATGTGTGAAGTAAAGCAAGTATTGCGTAAAGAACATATTGCACTGAGGTTTGACATAAATTTCTAGATTAATCACATCTGAATCTTAGATAGTACATACATATATATGTATTAGCGAACAAAATATCCATTTGGTGGTCCTGTCCCTGAACTCATTTTGACAAATTTTGTTGTGATCTCCCTGTCTGTACACCTGTATGCTTTACTTAGTTTGTTTCCACTCAGTCCTGTCCTCACTCTTGTGTGGTTAGAAGCTCTTGGGTTATAAGTTTAGTTTTATTAAGTACTGATACATTAACTATTATGCAGTTTTAAAAAATTTTGCACTGAAACATCAAGTGAAATCAATATGAAAACCTTGCAGTAGTATATTCTACCTCATTGCATGAATGAGTTTTGAAGTATGATCTTAAAATGGATACACTTTTAGCTGACCCTCTGAAACTTGGATATGATTGCTTTAATCGTATTTGACTCATTGGATGCTTGCTGGTGTTGTGGAGTGAGTTCAAGCTGCCTCCCAGCCTCTTGATGCCTTATCACCATAGAACAGAAGGGACTTATGAAGAAACATAAAATTTTAGGGAATCTTATTTTATAATCTTGAAAAATCATCACAAGAAGAGCTTTAAAATTGATTGAAGAGATCCAAATGAAAAGGAGGATTTTTGAGGAAAAACAAAAATTAGTGCAAAACACATTGTTTGACTTTTTTAATTTTACTTTTCCCTTTTTGAATCATTTATTTTAAGTGAATGTACACATATTTTTGTTTTAAAAAAATTTGATTGGAATGAAATACTTATTTTCTTATAGAAATAATGGTTTACTCAAGTAAGTCTGTACTTATGTGTGTACTGTTCATGTACCTCATTTAACTCAAAAAGTTAGTTGTAAAGTATTTAAGTTTTATGTTTTAAACTTGCATAGCATATAACTGTACAACTCTTTCTGTGGTTGATAAATATGTCTGCTAACAGGGCTGTGGATAAATCTGCTAATGCCGCCTCTCCCCACGGTAAATAAAATAAAAATTTTAAAAAATGTTCAAACATTACATGTTTTCATTTTTGCATTAAATATAGTTTATTTCCTTTCCTTTTGGTAAGTCTAACTTTTTAATATGAAACATTCTTGCAAAAATAAAACTTCGTCCCTCCTTCTGCCCCCCCCCCCTAAAATGGTTATGATTTAAAGCAGTTGTTTCGCCGTTTTCTTCACCTATTCATGAATTTAACAGTCCTAAGTGCGGCCACAGCTTCCTACACTGTCCAACAATAACACAACCAAAAAATATTTTTAGGTGGGGCACGCTTAAAATTTCCTGTACTAGGGGGGTCCGGGTTCTCCGCCGGAGAAAATTTTGAAATTGTAGTCTCCTAAGAATGCAGTTTTAGAGTCTCTTATAGTTTTAGACGGTGGAACGTTTCAGGGGACCTTCTGAGGAAATTTTAAGAAACTGAAGTCTTAAAAACACTATTATAGGCAATTTGTGCTGACTTTATAGTAAGGGAAGGAACTTTGGTGCTCTCCTCCATCATTTTTTTTTTTTTTTGAAAATAGAGTGAAATTAATCACCTCTCATCCCAATTTTTCAACATTGAAGTTCCAAAAAGCAGTTACCGATAAACTTTGATGATTATTATGGCCGCCCCGGACAAGGGTCCAATTTGTCCGGCGCTAGAGCCGCCCCTGCTGCTCTAACATGGTTGGTACTCAGGTCTTCTATCTTAATCTTGTTTATTTCATTTTAACAGTAGATTTATTTTCTTTTAATTTTATTTGAATTATTAAATAATTAATTTCAGCAGTCAGTGCCATTACTTGCTACATTTGCAGCTCCAAGTAGTGGTACTCCTGAATTGCATGTTGCTAAAAACTATATAATGCCAAACTTTTGTGGACATAAACTCAAAAATAATAGCTTATATAAAGCCAATAAGCATTGGGAAAGTATTTCATCTTTCCTAATAGTACTATCACAGCAAAAGTTTGAAATGAATTTTTTTTTAAATTATTGTACTACATTTTATAGTGTAGTTTAAAAGGTTTTGTCATATGCCGAAACTTTTGTGAACTGCAACTGAATTAGCACTTATTATTTTGATATTAGAAAAAAGTTAAGGCTTCCAAATAATCCTAAGTAGTCCGTGAGAAATTTTATTCCATCTTTGAAAAGTCTTAGAATACTCCTTAAAAAAATAATATAATTTTATGTACAAATTGCTCCACATTTTAATTTTATCACATTTTCTTCTCCAGTTACCTTGTGTCTCTTCTCCAATGCTGAATTACTTTTCAATTTTTAAATACTTTTCTTTGTAAAGGGGAAAACAGTATTTGTTGTACCTTGGATTAAGTTAATCTTGGATTACAAGACTGTTGAACCTTTTTTTGTGTGTGTGTGTGTGTGTGTGTATTGTTAGAGTTCATTTCAAAGTACTCTCCAGCTTTCTCCTCAAGTATACATCACTTGATCTATCTCTAGCTGTAAATTTAATATTTTGTGGCATTTAGTGTGTGTTGATGACAGTCCCCTCCCATTTCATTTTATTTCCTTACTGTATGCACATTACAGAAGTTTTGTAATAACAAAAAATTTTAGTTTGGATATTTGAATGAAAATTATTTTTTATTTTATATAAATAATTCAATAAATAATGTGATGTCCACATCAGATTTAATTTCCTAAGGCAGTCTTCTGATTCTAATGTATATTTAATTAATTTAGTTTCTAAAAATGTTCATTTGTCCGACTATAAATATCCCCATACTAAAGATCCATTTACTAAAATATGTCGCAGAAAACCTTATTTTCAATTCTTAGGATGCATCGAGTTAAATGTTCTGAACTTCAGATATCATTAATCTTTTATTAATTTGTAAAATATATATCATCACTGAATTCATTTGAAAGTTAACTATTGTTTACATCAAACCTATTGTGTTTCTTTGCCTTAACATTTTCTTAGGTTTCATGAGTTCTGCATACGTGGATGGTGCATCGTAGGAAAAAAACAGACGTGTCCTTACTGCAAAGAGAAAGTGGACCTCAAGAGAATGTTTTGTAATCCGTATCCTTTTTTGTAAATAAGTTTTTTATTTAATGCATCATGAATTTTTTTGCACTTCTAATTATGGATTTGATTGTCTGTTAACTTGGATATTAATATTGCAATTTATTTTCATGATTCTGACTGTGCTTGAATTTCATGTTAAGAAAATCTGAAAAAATTATTGAACTATGTGATTCTTAAAAGTATGAAGTTCAAAATGGTCTTAGAATTATCAAAAGAAAAGTTTTGTAAATAATAAAAAAAAAATGTGCCTCAAAACAATAATGATTTCTATTTTTTTCTTTCAAAGGCTCTCTGTTTCATATTGTTGATGATACAGCTTTTTCTTTTTCTCTTACTATAAGAATATGAAGTTCATTTCCATTTTCAAGGCATACATTTCCATATCATTGGGTGTCCAGCTTTAGATTTAAAGTTTCTTGCAGATTAGTTTTTTAATCAGTTCGCTGTTCAATATTTTTAAAGAATCTTTCAGTCACTATCAAGCTAACTATCAAAATAGTCACTATCTAGCTATCTCTCTTATCACTTCATTGATAATTTAATGTAACATATTTACTGTTGCTAAAAAGTAGCTTATTTTTGAATTTTTTTTTTTCCAAAATCTTAGTAACCAAAAAGATAAGAATGAAAAACATGCAAATTGATAACAAATATTAGAATTTCTGTTTAAGAACTTTTTTAACATTAAATTTAATAAATTAATTTAAAATTTGAATATGGAAATAGTTTGTTTTCAGTGTGCCATGGAAGTCTCTTATTTTGGTCTTGCATACTCTTTTAAAATTTAAACAATGTAAAAGCATAGTATGCAGAGCACAAATGTAAAAATACACAACTTTATTTGAACATCCCAGTCCCTGGACCTCAATATTACATGACCGTTCTGATCTATTTTGTCGATACACTTTCAGCCTCTATTAAACTTTTCCAATATCTATAATAAAAAATAATAATAATAATAAAAATAAAAAATAAAATACATTAAAAGCCATATAGAACCTGTACAATTTCATTCCTACTTACATTTTGCATGTATCAAAGGGCGCTCTAGTGCCTTTTATGTGTAGGGATGAGAATCATCTGCTGTTTTCTCTGCGTGGATTTCGCTTTTTTGAAAACTCTCTAAATTGCTCCCAGTTTCAAAATCCAGTTTTTGTATGATTAAAAGACCCTTTCTCAGTAATAGAAAATGTTGGGAGATATCCTCTCACCCTTTCCCATCACTAGTTCAGTAGCACCTACGAATAAAACTTTTAAATCTGTAAATTTTTCCAAAATGAAAGATTTTCATGAAGTTCGGAAGGTTTTATGAAGTTAATGTTGATGTGCTATTCTCACACGTACTGATTGAAGCGTCATGTATTCTATCTTAGTAAAATAAATTTTAATGTTTAGTAAATAATCCCTTAAAGCATTTTTAAAAAATTCTGCTAATTGTGCATAAAATGCTTGTAGCTCACTTTCCAAGATTTTTATTTTTGTTAGTTTATTTAATATAATTACTAAAAAATATTGTCTACTCTCACATGACCTAAGTTCTTTGAACATGCCTCTTGAAGCATGATATTATTTATTGTCCACTGATTTGCATTTTCATCCACAAATACATATACAATAAACATCCCATTCCTGACATTTATCCAAACTATGGAAAATGCTGATTACTATGCTATGAAAAATACTGTGAAAACATTCTCCAAAAATGGGATAACTCTGGTCTCATTCCTTAACTCCTTTATCAAGCTGGGAGAAACCACATGTCTTCTATGGCAGCCTTCTGGACTTTATCAGGTATTTGGTAGCATGGCAGCCAGTCATCTTCTTTGCTGTGCAGATGCTCAACTATGTGCTTGGCCTTGAGTAATTCCCTTTGAGAACAGAACTTTGGACACATCTATGAGCCAGGGGCTCGACGAATGCGTGTCGAAAAGCATGTAGATGGCAAACATTTTATTATTATTATAAGGCTGGTCTTGTACAATCACCCAAACAAATAACAATTCAGTCGATTGAATGTTCATCTCATTTTAATGAGTCCAGGTCAAGTGGTAGGCAAAAAGAAGAACCACTTTCCAGTTTGTTATTTCCTGTGTGTATTTTTAATTTATATACTGAGTCTGAGGATTATGGCTAGTAAAAGCAAAGAAAATCTCTTTGTTAAACATGATTTAACTTAGGCTTTTAGAGTCATCATTAAGTTGAAAGTCAGAAAATACTGCCATTCATTTTTGAGTGCTAACAATGCTTTAAAACCAGCTCAGGCTTTACTTACACAAAATAGTATGCATGCCCTCATTATGCCATTTGAGTGTTTATTATGTGTCATTCATTCCTTTCATGAAAAAGATATTTTAATATTGAGATAAAATTTCCTCTTATCGATGTTGTCTTCCTTTTGTATTGATAAAATATGTCATCTTTCTCCCTCAATAAAACCAAAAATTAACTATGGTTCCATACAGATTTTTCAACTGTCCAACCCTGTCATCTGTTTTGAGTCTTCTAAGATCCATATTTGCAGAAGGTGCGATCCTGGGCATAGCAGCTCTGCTGACACATCTTTCAAACTTACTACAAAAAATATTGGCTATTAAAATGTCATGGTCTCACTTGATCAGACTGCAAAAAATTAACATTTGTATGATTTTACAAAATGTTAAACATTTTATTCTTTGCAACTTTACAGTACCAATGTCGTTTCTAGAATATTTTTCCTAGCACCCAAGGAATTACAAAAAAATATTGAAAATTCTGTTTTTAGCTTCTCCGTTCAAAATTTTTGTTTTTTAGATTTATGTATAAAATTATCTCTCTTTTCTCTCATAGAAATGTAACATTGAATATGGCTGATGCTCAAGTTGGTTGTATGTCACAATCTTAATGCCACTTTTCAGTACTGAAGATAGGATTCGGTCCTTAAAAAAAATCCATCCACTGAAAGATGGAATTTTGTCTTCAGTACTGAAAAGTGGCACTTATGATAACAATTTGTTACATATATATATATTGTAATATCTATTCATAGGTATCGGTGTATTTCATGTATCTATTCATAGAGTTGCTCATCATTAAATTACCCACTATAGAAAGTCAAGCTAGACAATTAAAATACAGTTCCTTTTCTGTTTTTCTGTTTCTTCTTTTTATGTGGTCTATATTTTGCAAAATTGAATGTCTCTGTATTGTTAGCGTAAAGTAATATTAGCCAAGTAACTTTGTGCAGAGACATGCTATTTGACTTGGGTGTAACTTTGTATGAGAACAGCTTTAGTGTAAATGTGTACATATTTATATGTGTTTGACTCTTTGTACTTGGAATATCTCTTATCTTTTTTACTGGAGCTGTTTTGCTTCTACTGAAAATAGATCTTCTATTGGAAAGTTCATTATACCTGGGAGCTCTTCCAATTACTTGCAATTTGTAGTTCAAAGAGGTAGCCTTAATTGAATTATTTTTTATATAAATCATTATGCCCTGTACAAACTGTAAGTTAATTTATTTGTAAAACAGCATCAGAATCTTATGCTAAAATGCAACTCGAAATTAAAAAAGCATACATCAATAAAAAAGTGAAGCAAATAGTTATTTAAAAGTTGCCAAGTACCCCTCTTCATCAGTACAAAATGCTAAATGAATCTTTATACATGATTTATAATTTGGAGAAAAGGATGTTTTATCTCCTTTTTGAAATATTGTAACATAATTAAAAATATTAGAATTATAAATAAAAGTTATGAAATAGCAATAAATTATCTCAACTTAGCATGCATAACTTTATTATCTTATGACTAACTTAAACGGGAAAAAAAGTTTACATACTTAAATGCTTTCTCTTTGGTACTGCGAGTACCCATACAAGACTGCCACATAATAACACACACACGAGGAAAAATGATATTCATACCACAGGTGTTAAATAGTGATGTTCCGGATATCCGAGGAAAAATAAAGATCTGTATCCGTATTTTAAACGGATCATTTCTATTCTAAAAATTTTTAAATATTTGAATAAAAGACTCTTAAATTCCATTTAAATAAGGTTTTATTCCCTAGTTAAATTATAAGGTATCACTTCAGAAGCCAATTTGTATCCCCCCCCCCTCGTTGCAAAAAAGGAAAGGGAAATAAGTTTTAAAAATGTGTATTTTTGTGGCATCGTAGTTCCTAAACAGATGAACGAATTTTGATAGTTCATTTTTTGTTCAAAAGGTGACTTGATCGAAAGTGTTTTTAGCTTGGCCTCATTTTTATAGAACTTTAATTACCGGAGATATTAATTAAAAACTGACTTAACGTTTTTCATAATTATGGTAGTAAAAATTTACCCGTACGTTAAAAATGTTGGCCCTAATTGAAAGAACGAAGTTTTCTGCGTTTGATATTTATTTGAAACTTTCATCTTATATACAGTGGGAGCTATAATCTTGTTAAGTAAATTTTAAATGCAATTCTAAGCCATTATACGCGTGATTGGTAGAGATTTCATAGTTGGAAAATAAGGAGAAAAAACTCAATGATATTTAAAATTTCTACCTGCTGTCAGTTCATATGTGTTACCAAATGTATAATCTGACCTGTGAAATTCATCTTAATATGAGGTCGGCTCTCTGTGACATGTTTTGTTTTTTTAATTTTTAATTTAATATTAGTTTTTGTTATTGATTTGGGGCTTCTGTTGTTTTTCTCAGCATCCTTCAAAAAAAGTGAGACTAAATTCTTTATTTACTGTTTGTAAAGGCGTTCCCGACTCTGTATTTCGTCGGTCGGAATAAGTTTGGTGGAATGGGTCAGCGCTGTATTTATGCTGAAATAAAATGCGACAAATTATTTCTACCCTGTCCAGTACAAGCTTTACACTCTTGCTCCTGTACCCTACATCTACCGTAGTACCGTAAGCTAGAAATAATTTTTCACATTCCATCTAATCATTAATACAGCGCTGGCCCATTCCTTCCAACTCGCCCTCAATTTTAACGGAGATTTCTTTAAAGAGTAAATCATAGTCTTGATGATACTTTTGCCGCAGTTGACATTTTTTGAAGAAACTGCCATTATTCTGACGGGAATACCTTCCGTAACAAATTTTACACTTGGATAGTTGAATTGGGTAAAAATTTTTGAGATCCGTATCCGCGGATCTTGACACTAATGATCCTTATCCGCAGATCTACTTTTTTTATGATCCGGCACATCACTAGTGTTAAATAATTTGAAGCTGCTTTTGTGGTACTTCTCAGACGACGTATACTTTATAAGGGAAATTGTTTGTTCATGATTTGTAACTTGCACTGTCTTTAACTTTTGGGAGAATTTAGTACCTTTTAAGTACTAAACATATTTTAATTTACATTATTTTTTAAAAGTTATCCCATATTGTAACATACTATTAGATGTTCCATATTTCATACAATTATCATATTAAGCATGAAATCAAATTTTGTTTTTATTATTTATTATTATTATGGTTTTAGTTTCAATTGAAGTACAAAGGAATCAGTCTTCTGGGATTCATTTTACAAAGAAGATTTAGAACTCACTGAATCTCCAATTATTTCTCTAGTCATGTGAGAAATCTTGCTTCTTTTTATATGAAACTTTTAGTTCTTAGAAAAAATGTACTGTGTCAATGAAACCATTGTTCATGTGTCATCATTTCAGTCCTAGTTCAAAGTTTTAATAAAGATGCTGAAAATTTTCAAGTTCAGAACAGTAAATATATTGGACCAATCCTATAATCTGGAAATTTCCAGCCTACATCTTAAAGAAAATC
This sequence comes from Uloborus diversus, assembly GCF_026930045.1. Lineage (NCBI taxonomy): Eukaryota > Metazoa > Arthropoda > Arachnida > Araneae > Uloboridae > Uloborus > Uloborus diversus. Next base: position 91,356,794 of record NC_072735.1, read on the forward strand.
AGGAGTTTTGAAAAATTCACCATTGAAAATGCCCCATATCATGTATTAAAAAATTTGGGAGTATTTTATACCATTTCCATTTTGCATTTTAAAAAAATCATTGCAATAAATGAAAAGTATCCAAGGAAATGTTTCTGCAGAGTGCCTGTTATTGATTGAATGTTTTGTTCTGTTAAGAGAAACTTTTTCTGCAGCTGTCCATCAAGAGATCCAAGAAAGTATGAGTCATGCACTCATGTTCCTCCATGATCATTGTTTCTTATTTGAGATTATGTATATGAAAGAAATATTAAAGAACTTATTTTCCAATTTCTGTTTTCATTTGTTTTATTTTCTTTTTTTCCTTCTTTACTGAAGTTATACAAATGCTTATTTTTCCAATCCACTATAATCATAGAATGGTGGTTAAATTTTGGCTGTACATATGCAAGTGGTTCTGACCACTCCACTACTGCTTAGCAACTGCACCAGTCTAAACATGCGAACTTGTTAAAACATGTGCTTAAACTTCACCATGATGTGACAAAAAATGCTGAATATAAAACCCACTCTCTTCTTATTTGGCCACTACTTTTTCCTCATGTTGACAGCCAGTTTCTGCCTTGCGAATTAAGCATGCACTCTAGTTGTATACTACCTCAATGACAATATGCAGAATCTCTTGAGCACTATAGCATGGCTCTGCTCTGATAACAAAACATCTAACCTTGGACGATTTAATTTAGAAAAAGGAGGAATTGGCAGACCAGAAAGGCTCTTCCAAAATGGAATCTATATTTATGAAACACTAACATATGTATCAAAGGATTTGAGCTTATTATTTATTGTCAAATGGTAACAGCTAAATGCACATAAACTGCCATTGAAAATGTCAGTTTCATTTGATTTCATTAGTTTGCACACATTTTCCTGCCTTTGCATTACTCTTTAATGGAGCTGAAAATAAAATTACAAATGCTCGGGGGGTCACTGTCTAATAGGAGTTTCTATTTTGACAGAGGGAAGCAGAATTGAACGAAATACAGACGGCAGAAGTAGGAGTCTTAATGGAGAATCATAACAAAAATAGGCATCTAATAGAAAGTCATAGCAAAAATTGGCTTAATCGTTGCCAAATGTGATTAATAAATACAGCTTGCCACTCATTTCTGAAAAAAAAAAAAAAAAAATTCCTTGCATGTAGAATTTCTCCTATGCAGCAATACAAACAAGCAGGCAGATATTTGAAAAAGAACATTGATATCCCGAAAAGTTCATGACAGGGAGGAAAAAACTAATTAAATAAATAAATAAAATTAAGGGGAAATAAAGAACTCAATACAACTGAAATAACATGAAACTTTTTAAATGGGGGGGGGATAGAGACTTTTCTTAACCCTTCATTAACTTATGACCTTAAAAAGTACATGCAAAAGTTGAGAACAATAAATATTGATAATTTCATGCTCTCTAAATTAAATTAGCATAAAATTCATAATGCATGTCAAATAAAACAATGAGTAATTTTTTTCTTTCAAGACAAACATTTTAATAGTTACCCTTAAAACAAAGCAAAAAAAATCTAAAGTAAAAATATAATATTTTATTTCGTTTATGATTATTATTATTCTTTTGGTATTTATATATTTGAGCACTGATTTTTGCCAACTTCCTTTTGAAAAACAAAAATAAAATATCCTGAACTTTCCAGGTTTTTAAGGAAAGTTTAGAAATTCCCTGAATTTCCTGTTTCTTCAGCAGTAAAAAATATGAGTGTCTGCTTTCCTGATGTGGCCAAACTAAAACATTTCCAGAAATGTGACGACCAAGGGATAATCTCCCAACTATTGACTTTGCCAGTGGTTTATTTTGCTTTAATTACCAAATACTTCCAATTAAATATATATTTTACAGGATGTTCTTGCACGCTATCATGCTCTCCCCAAAAGTTCAGCCAAAATATAAAAGGGAATATTCTATAAAAACTAGAGCACATACGGGAGTGTTCAATCATTACGTTCATCTTTAGATTTAAAAAATAATTATTTTAAGCATATGAATTATGCATTTGTTAAGGGTAACGGAAGGACAAAAGAAGTCCAAAACAATTGAACTTGGTAAATTTCAACTTACAAACATTTATTCAGCTTATACAGCAATCATTTATTGATATCTAATGCCTGAGCTAACTGTTACAATTCTGAATCAGGGTGGCGACAGGAACTGTGAAAAAAAGTTCCCTGACTTTTCCCTGATTAAGTTCAAGAAATTTCCCTGATTTACGTTACCAATGGTAATGGTTTTCTTTCTTTGCTCTACTTGAAATCCATTGCATGTTTGTATAAAATGCAGTATTTTAAAAGTTTTAAGTTGTGTTAAGTTGTTGAACTAAAGATACATTTTAAAAAAGATGCTACCTTTTTAATAAAATGGTTATAAAAAAAACATATCAAGTAAATTTTTTTGGGTAAAAAGACCTACAAAACAGTATATTAAATTTTTCTACATGGAAAGATTATAGAAAATTAAAAAAAAAAAGACTTTACTTCCAGAAACCACTTAGCATAAGAATTTTAAGCAACTATTAAAATCACTCTTAAGAACATATGTGTATTTATGATAGAACTAAAAAGTAATTGAAATTATTTTGAACTAAATTTTCAAACAGTATAATAATTGTTGCAAGAATAACAAGTAATAGTGAAAGAATAGAAGTAATGTAGTTATTCTTATATAACTAATTGACATATTTATGCAAAACAGATGAAACTATTTGACATCCATTCATAGGGAGCTTTTCTCTAATCAAGAATATAGGTTTTAATGTATGAATACAGCATTTTAACAATAAAAAAAATTAAGATATTTACATAAGTGCACAAGTTAACTCTATTTCAAATGATTTCAGTATGCAACGAAAAAAAAAATCTTAGATTGCTTTTGCAACAAACAACTTTGAAATGCAAGAGAAAAAAAAACAATTAGTTGATTTCAAAATAGATAAAAGAAGAATACAACTTGGTTATAAAATAAAAGAATCACTTAAGTCGGAAGAAAAGAAAACCTCTATAATCTTTGGTGACAACAAATAGTATAACGGCAAAAAACAAAGTTTTTTTAATTGAAAGCTCAATTTTAACAATTAAATTAAAAATGCGAAGAAGTAATAACTTTTAAGCTTTATAGTATTAATTCAAAAACCAAAGATTTCTTCTTGAAATCGTGATTACAGTACGCTAATCACTTCGAGTCATTGGAATAAAGGCAAAGGAGCTAAGGCATTAATGAAGGCTTCCTCTTTGCCTGTATGGTTGTTTATTTTACGTAGCATTGAAAGCGTAAAAGGAAATTTCAAGCTAGGTAAAAAAAATAAACAACCTAACAGACACAGAAACAATCTTAGGAAGTTCATCCTGTGGTTAATAAGTAAGATTCAATACTTTGACGATGAGGAAAAAAGATGCACAAATATGCGGCAGTGTATAATCGCACCTCATTAATTTTACTTTTTGAACAGATAATTGGCGGAAAATGCGTAGCGAATTAGACTACTTAATTTTGAAAAGTAAAAAAAAAATTGTTTTTCTTCATAAAATCAATTTTCCCTGATTTTTTGTTATTTTTTAAAAATTCCCTGATATTTCCCTGATTAATAAAGATCCCTGACTTTTCCCTGATCTCCCTGATCTGTCGCCACCCTGTGAATTCTTTAAATACTCAATAATTTTATCATAATCCATAGAACATTTTTCTTCTTTCTCAGCAAACACGAAGATCATTCCCACATTATTACGCATTTTCAAACAAGATACTTCTATTTCTTCATCTTTTATATGAAGTACGGGTGCAAACATTGCTCTCTTTGTTAATTTCTTTCCCTTCCATCCAACTAGCAAAACTTGTCCTGACGTTAATGAATCCTTTGGCATATTCTTATGATTTAGTGTTTTTGATTCAGCTGTATCTTCATTTTCAACATTATTTATTGACTTTCAATGTCAGTCTGTTGTTTTTGAAGTGAACTCTCCTTCAATTTGTTGAAGTATTTACTATATTCAGTAACATAACTTGTTACAGAATTCAAACAGCGCATATTTTGTGTGTCAGGATGAGAATGGATATTTTTGGATTCTTTTTTCTCCATCTTTTTGAAAGTTGATTTATGAATTTACTGATCTCTTCGCAGTACGTTTAATGGTTAAATCAATGCTCTCAACAGATCTTTCCTGTGACTTGTGGCAACAAATTTGAAAGCACTTTCAATATTGTATTGTTCCAATATAAATTTCAAGTTTGTAAGCAAATGTTTCTGCTTGAATTGGCTTGTCATATCACAAACGTGTCATACCAAGATGATTTTCACATGCTTAGGAGTTTTTAAGTATAGTTTTCATAATTATTTATATCACATACAATAGAATAAATAAAATCACAAAACAGTTTTAATAAATCTAAATAAAAGTTAATTTTTTAATTAAAAGAAACACACATCATTTTTGTACAAATATTACATATATATGTTTTAAATGTGACTAATAACTTTAAATAATAGTTTGTTTTGTACTACCATTCTTAACTTTTAGCCTGTACCAGCTTATAGTTACATGTCCTTCCATTACAGTATTTTTTTGTCCTTCCTTTACCATTAAAAATCATACAAAATTAAAACTATATTAAAATTCTAACTATGCCTCCTTGACAAGGGACATAATTCTGCTTTGCATAAAAAAAACATTAGTTTCTATACACAATAGGTTCTTGATGCACTAACTGAGGCGTAGTATTTTGGTAGCGGAAGGACATCAAGTTGTCACCTTAGTAATGGACTTATTTCATTGTTGAAAAAAAAAAAAAGAATTTTAAATTACTTACCAAAAAGATTAACTAGATATTCAAAAGACAAAAGTTAACCTAAATATTATATGCTGATAGCAAGTTTATTGAAGCTACAGTACGTAACAAAAAAGAGATTTTTTGCTCTGTAGAAACACAAAGAGAAAACTTGATTTTACACTTGATTTTCTAAAAGTCATCAAACTGTTTAGGAAAAACAAGTTAAGATTTAAGAAACTCATTTATTTCCGAAGAGAAGGGTATATGGTAAGTAACAGAATATTAATTTTTAAAATTCAAGTGTCATGTCTCCTTTTTCCCAGAATTCACCACTAGTCGCAGATTTTTTTAGAAAACCACTAGCTTAAAAAAAGTAAGTTTTAGATTCATTATTTGTAAGAAAAAAAAAAGAAGCTTAAATGCTTAGCTGTTCACCAGTAGTTTGATTTCATTTTTGCTGCATGTTTGAAGCTAATTTATTTTGAAAAATCATTTTGCAACTAAAACTTTTTTTCGGTATTTGTAGTGATTAAAAAAATTATATCATACCAAATTTTTCTGAGAAAAAATAATAAATTGGTTTTCATGTAAATTCTTACCTATATAAAAGTTTTGTATCATTTATTAGAGTCCAAAACATATTTTCAAAACTTTTAGATTTGTTAATGTATGTCCTTTGGTAGCAAAATAATTGAGTAAAAAGTCAGTAATTATTTCATGTGTATCAGTAATTCAAGTATTTCGTGTGGAGCAGTACTTCATGTAATTATTTCATGTAACAGAGTTAATGTTGCATAAATTGATTTTTAGTTATAATAGTAGCTGAGTATGGGTCTTCCACTTTAGTTTGAATTTCTAGAAACATATGTCCAAAGCATAGATCAAATGGTTGCAATTTAATTTTCACAAAACACAAATTTAGACATTTTTGTGAAAAATCAATGTTTCTTCTGGAAAAACTGCATCCCATGCAGGGGCGTAGCTAGGGGGGGGTTGGGGGACAAAACCCCCCTGAAATGTTTGGCTCAAAAAAGAGAGAAAAAGAAAAGAGAAGAGAAAGAAAAAAAAAGAAAAAAATCAAAACGACATTTTTTGAGTAACAAAGGTCAAAAATTCACTTCGCTCCCCCCTCCCAATGACATTGATAATCTGCTACATGAGTGACCCTCAAGCATCAAGATGCCTCCCTCTGCTGCGACAATTTTTGATAATTGACTGAAATTTGACACTTCGCTTTAGAAATGAGATTGATTTGTTAAATCCACGTATATGTAGCCTTTCTTCGTCATTCATTCCGCAAATTGTTAAATATGTTTAATTTTATGAGTGGCGCAGTGGGAATATTGCATACAGTCGAATCTGTATATTTCGAATTTCACAGGAAAGAAAAAAATCGAGATAAAGAGGTTTTGAGATACGGGGGCTTTAAGAAACGTTATAGAAATTTGGAATATGATGGTGAAAATTTGAAATCGATACTAAAGACAATGTGGGTTGTTGATTAAAACTCCTCTGTATTAGTTTAGTTAGTTGAAAAAATCTTATACTTTCTTTTTACTCGTATCATTTCGGTTTTCTAAGGAATCACAATTTTAAGGAAGAGAGCAACCAAAGAACAGTACTAATCCAGTTAACAGAGTGAAATGGCTTTTAACTTGAATGATCATTAACCATGAACTTGAAATGTTCATCTTAAATGTCAAACCTATGAATTTCACCCCTTTACTCTTCTTCTAAAAAATCTCTTTAAAAAATTTCTTTGCTTTTGTTTTGTTTGACACAAGTTTCGGACTTAATCACTCCATTCCAAAGTATGTAAGATTCACCTCCCTCTTATTTTGTTAATACTAAAAAAGTTTATATATACACACACACACACACACACATATATATATATATATATATATATATATATATATATATATATATATATATATATATATATATATATATATATATATATATATATATATATACAGGGGCGGATACAGAGTATCATTTTAGGGGGGGAGTCACATGTGGAAGAATGACTACTCCCCCCTCCATGAGTGAACCTGTGGTTTTGGGTACGAAAATTTCCGAAATTGCTTGGGAGGCAAAAAAAGCACCAAATCAGCCTATAAAGCAGTTAGTAAAGCATAAAACTACTAATTAATTTCAAAAGCAATGAAAGGAATCAATATTTCAAATATTTACTTTTAAAAAAAATACTTAATGACTTGAAAAGACTACTGAAATCGTTTGCATTTTATTCAAAAGCTGTTTGATCACAATGTGGATGGATAATATTGTTGACGGTTGGAGGGGGGGGGGGTGTCATGACCCCTATGACCCTCCCTTTGTATCCGCCACTGTATATATATATGTATATATATAAAAATAAGTAACCCCCCCCCCCCCCCGAAAGTCGGGTCTAGCTACGCCTCTGATTCCCATGAGTCATGGAAACTTACGAGGGAAAGTTATGGATTTCAAAACCTGAAATGTAGCAGATACCCTGTACTTAACACTTCCTCTTTCTGACATAATGATACAATAATTCCATTCTGTGTTTACATTTATATTGTCAGCTAGCAAAAATACCCGGCGTTGCCTGGGTCAGTAATAATTATGAGAAACAATTGTTACTTGCCCTCGTTTTCTGTTTTAAGCGAAAGAATTTAAAGCAAACCTTTTTGACGTGATTAAAAATTGAGCTTCTTCCTTACTCATTAAACTAAAATAGCAATAAGTATAAAGAACAAAATAGTATTCAATTAGAAACGAAAGCACGACATTTAAGCATATACAAATTTGAAGAATTTCCGAAATATGAAATTAAACTTTACATGTTTAAAAAGATTTATCTATTAGTCCTTTTTCTTTAATCTAAAACCTTGTCTGTATGGCTATTGATGTACTAACTGTTTTAAAAAATGTAGCCGCCCGTGTTCCCCTTACACTTGCTTTAGTTATTTCGGGAAATTTCAATTTTTGTGGGCACTTGGTGCGGTTTAAAAGCTTACCAAATTTGCGAGAATCATTTTGGGACACTTTCGATAATACTCCCCCTCCTTACTAATTTTTATTATAGAAATATTGTTGACAGATGCGGAGATACTTTTGGTCAAAATAAAATGGCGCTAAACGGTTTCATCCGAAATGTTTCCAAAATAAGTAGTAAAATTTAGCGCTTGTTTAAAATCGTGTAAAAAGAAAAATTAATGGAAGTTTTTGTGCGGTTTATGGATTTGCCTAATTTAGTTGTTGAATTATTTTACACAGAATTTTTAATTTTTATTTTTAAGTATCTTTGATTGGTGATATTTTGTTTATATGGTGAAAGCTGAGAAACATTATTACGTAGTCTTTGGGCTCAAAAACAGCGACAGTGGAAAAAACTGCCAAATGCATCAGCTACTGAAATCATTCTGAAAAAAATTCTGGCGATATTTCTGCTGGTTGGTTGGATATAGTGAGCAAGTGTCCAATCAGCATAAATAATAATAATAAACCATTAGTTACATAAGTTCCGTTTAAAAGTAAAATGATCAGCCAAATCAATTAATTTTTAGCCAATCTTGTGGAAAAATGTTATTTTAAGATTTGACTTGAGAAAAGCCTCAAAAAGTCAGACGAAACGCAAAAATATTCAACAATACAACAATTCTTGGGAGTTGAGATGACACACTAAATAATGACTTGGGTTGATGAAAGCCTTCGAACAGGGAACAAAAAAGCTCATAACTCGTTTTTTACTTAGAAACTTCGAACAGATGCTATCTTCAGCAGAAAAATTGGCGCTTTCGATGGACATATAATGTTAATATGTGCACGTTTTTTTTCCACCCCCATATTGGGGCATTTATGCGAAAATTGGAATAAAAAGGAAACTATCAATCGGATTTTTTTCGAACTGGTCTATAAACCTTCCCAGTACAAAACTGAACAAACGGTGAAAGTTTCAGCCAAATCTGCCGGGTAGTTTCTGAGATCTTAGGGAACAAATTTACCAAACTCCATTTTTACATATATAGATGAGAAAAGTATAGCAAATAATACTGTCTTTATACAGGCAAATTTAAGTTGTCTTAGAGCTTGCATAGAAAAAATTATTTTTTGACAGTAAAAACTTCAAAAGAACTTAACACAGCATGGCAACAGAAGTTGCAAAGGACAACCAAACACACTCTGCGAGTGAACAAGGAACAAAACGTTCGGTCCTGTTTTAAAACCTATTCAGATACTGTATAAAAAATTTCGTTTTAACGAGATTTTTCCAAAAAACAAAATGTTTTTCTCAACGTTATTTTGAATATTTTTTACTTAATGCTGTTTTCAGAAACTAAAAAAAACTCTCACAAGTCGTGACGTGAAAACTCCGTTTGTTCTTACGAAAAAGAACTATTCAAGGTGGAAATCCACTTATGCTGAAAGGTAAGTTCATGTGTGACAATAAAAGAACCAGCAGTCGATCCCTGTGCACCGAACGTAAGGCATCCTGCGAGTTTGCGAGGGGGTCAGTAAGATTTCAACTTTTGGTGTGGTCAGTATAAGTGACGTTCAGAAATTAGAATCTTTTTTAATGTACTTGGGGATCAGATCTCTTGTATAAAAGAAAATAACTTTTTGTCAAGACAACCAATTAATAAAAGTTCAGGGTTCAATATTTTTCACTCTTTTCTTTCAGAATAAATAATGTGTTTAATTAAATTTCAGATTATCGATCGATCAATTCTAAAATTTGGCCAATGTGGTTCTCCAGGGAAACTAAAGACGCTCTAAATTACAAGCAAGCTGCTTTTCATAGGTTTAGAGAAACAGGTCACAGTGCAGATAGGCTCCAATATTGTAAGGCAAGGCGTAAATTTAAGTATTTGGTACGAATTCAGAAAAGAGAGTTGGAGCAAAGACTGGCAGATAACATAAACAGGAATCCCAAGAGGTTTTTTGCATACGATAATTCGGGGAAAGTTCGAAATAGTCATATTGGGCCACTGGTTGATGAGCACGGAATTTTAATTCAGGATGATAGTGATATTGCTAATGTTCTTAATAACTTTTTTTCGAGTGTTTTTAACGATAACTGTATCTCAACAGTTGACACCAACAAGACACAAGCTATAGTACAGCTTGAGGACTTTGTATTTTCCAGGGATGGCGTTTTACTCCATTTGAAAAAAATTAAAGAAACTAAGGCTCCAGGACCAGATAATATTTATCCAAAAATCTTAGTTGAATATGCGGAGGAATTAGCAGATGTAATCGCAAATATTTTCAATGCTTCTTATAATTCGGGGACAGTGCCAGAGGACTGGAAGCTGGCTAACATTACACCGCTCTTCAAGAAAGGGTCTAAAGGGAGTGCGGGAAATTATAGACCTGTGAGTCTAACTTCGGTGGTTTGCAAAATTTTTGAAACATTGATGAAAATTAAGATAGTAAATTTTCTAGAGACTAATAATCTATTGACTAGTTTTCAGTACGGTTTTAGGAAAGGTAAATCTTGTGCAACTAATTTATTACATTTCTATGACAAAGTTACCATGGCTTTGGACAATAAGAAGCCTGTAGATGTTGTTTACATTGATTTTCAAAAAGCTTTCGATAAGGTACCGCATGTTGCTCTACTTAGCAAATTAGCTGATATAGGAATAGGAGGGAAAACTTTCATTTGGGTAAAAAATTGGCTGAACGGAAGGAAACAAAGAGTAGTTGTAAGGGGAAATTATTCTAATTGGAGTGAGGTCTTAAGCGGGGTTCCTCAAGGATCAGTGTTAGGGCCTGTTTTGTTCATTGTCTTTATGAACAATATTCACAAAAATATTTCTGGGAACATGAATTGTTTTGCTGATGATGTCAAAGTTATGGGGACTGTAGAAAATGAAGAACAAGCAAATCAGCTGCAAGAGGATCTAGATCATATTACGGAGTGGGCTGATAAATGGGGTATGGCTGTCAATGTTAGGAAATGTCAAGTGCTACATTTAGGGCATGGAAATAAGTGTACAAGTTATTATTTGCAAGGTTCAGTCATTAGTCAGGCAGACAAAGTTACTGATCTGGGGGTCCTAATAAGTCAGGATTTAAAGTTTAGCCAACAGTGCAGCATTGCTAGCAACAAAGCTAATAAGATGCTTGGGTTTATCAATAGATCTATTTCAAATAAATCTAAAGAAGTTCTTCTGCCCTTATATAGAAGTTTGGTAAGACCCCATTTGGAGTATGCTGTTCAGTTTTGGTCTCCTTATCTTAAGAAAGACATTAATGTATTGGAAAGGTTTCAAAGGCGGGCTACAAGGCTAATAAGTGGACTTTCCCACTTAGATTATGATTCCAGGCTTAGAAGGCTAAAAATGTACAGTCTTGAGCAAAGAAGAGACCAAGGGGACATGATTCAGCTGTTTAAATTTATTAAAACGAAAGATGTTACGGGGCTAAAGTTTAGCACTGAAAACAGGACAAGGGGTCATTGTTTTAAGCTATTTAAATCTCAGGCTAACATGGATATTAGGAAAAATTATTATTTTAGCAGGGTAGTGGAACCTTGGAACAGCTTACCGGAAGAGGTGGTAATGAGCAAAGGAGTAGACAGTTTTAAGAGGGCCATTGATCTTCACTGGGGATTGTAAATTGACTAGGACCAGTCTAGCTGGGCCCAGAGCCTGTTGCTGGTCGTCACTTTTGTATTTGTATTTGTAAAGGTAAATGAACAGATTTAAGTACATTAGAGTGTGGATTTGCAAAATTAACTTTTATAAAAATAAAGGAAGTTTTAAGACTATTCCATAACAACGAAATATTTTATCAGTCCCTTGGAGTTTATCGTAACACGATTTCACTGTATATATATTTTAAACAAAATAAAAAGTATGAAAATGTAAGTTTTATGAATTTCTGAATGCATAATTTTGTACTAGAAATTTATAATTTTTCCAGTGAAAATAAACCGCTTTGTCAGAAATTTCAACTTTTTTTATAACTATTCTCAATATACAGTAAAATCCCTCTAATGCGGACACTAACGTGACAATTTTTTTGTCCGCAACAGAGAGGTGTCCGTAAGAAAGGGGTTTAATAATGTTATTTGCATTGGAACAGGAGAATTAAAAATCGTCCGTTTAAGAGGGGTGTCCGTTAGGAGGGGTTTTACTGTAAAAAGAAGCAAATCATAATCCAATGATGAACTACATCAACCAAAGTTTTTTGAATTTTTATAATAAAATTATGGAGCATCTTGCTCATATAAATCATTACTTCAATGAAGAACTACATCAACCAAATTTTTTTTTCTATGATTTTAAAGACTAAAATTTTCCAACATTTTCTTACTCATACAAAGGAAGCAAATCATAATTTTCAATGAAAAACTACATCAACCTGAGTTTTTTAGAATTTTGAGAGTAAAATTTTGTAGCATCTTGAACTTCTGAACGAACTGGAGCACGACATAGATTTAGTAAATTCCTTATGTCATTATCACTTAAATAAGAACAAATATTTTTCATACAGTTCGATGGTAATTTAGGACGCTGCATGAAAATGGGATTGAAAATTTTGAAACACTTTTTCGGCAAATTACAAATTTCAACTCCTTTTATTTTATTATTTAAAACGTCATAAAAGATATTCTTTATCCCTTCTTTCATTTCTAAATCAACTATCGCAGACACATCATTCAAAACAATTAAAACACTTCGTAAATCACTATCACTTAAAAATGAACAGATTTTCTCAGTACATAAGTGAGGCAGGTAAGGTGAATTTCTGAAAAGAAAATTAAATACTGACGAAGTGTTGTTTAATAATCTTCTTCTTGCATATGCTTGACTCATTTTAGCTTCAATAATATTAAAATAATTCTCGAAATCCTCAAGTTCAAGAAATTCATCATCATCATCATCATCATTAACATACATGGCTATTTCTTTCACATCTTTAATTAAAATATCATGATAGGAGATGATTGTGCCTGGAACCGCTTTTTTCAAACCTATGAGTTCCTTTTTACATTCATCATATAATGCATTCCAGTGCTCCAATTCATGATCAGGATCATACTTCCAAATATCCTTTTGTTTCATTATACATAAATTTTTTTCACTTACATAAGCACCAGCAGCATGCATGCTAATCATATAAGTAAGCAGTTCTGAAAATACAGCAGAGTGATCAATATACTCCATAGAATCATCTTCAAAATATTCCATAGAATAATTCTGATGAGATAACTCGAGTTTTGAAGTGACTAAACTTAAAGGAGTAAAACCATCTTCATCAGTAATATTAAAATCTGGATTGTAATTCAGTAAACTTCTAATAAGTGAATCTTTTCCTAATGAGCATGCAACATGGAGTGCAGTTTTTCCAGAACTGTCCTGAATATTAATGTCTGTACCGTACTCCAATAAGGTATCGATAATTTCGTAAGGGCTAGCAAAATCAGAATCGTCTTTATTGAATGGATCATATCCAATAGAAAAATCTCCTGAATAACTATCTTCCAAACTTACAGCAAGAAAAAGTGGACTAGAGTGATTTCTATCACATCTTTTTACATTCGCACCATATTCTAACAATAATTGTATAATGCGCAGTTGTTTGTTTTCAATAGCATATTGTAAAGGGGTTGCTCCTGCTTTGTTTTCAAGATTCACTTTGGCTCCGTGAGTCAAAATCAACTTAACAACTTGTTGATTTGAACTTTTACATGCATAATGTAAAGGAGAACAACCATGTCTGTCAACACAATCAACATTTGCTTTATAATCCAAAAGATTTTTAATGAGTCTAACTGTTACATCACCTGGATAAAAATCAGAACACAAAATGTGAAGAGCCGTTTTACCATTGTTAATTTGATTTACACTTGCCTTTGACTCCAAAAGTTTTTCAATAGCTTTCTCATGGCGCACACGACATGCAGAGAAAAGCAAAGATTCTCCTTTTTCATTTTGGGATTTCAAATCAACTCCATAATTCAGGAGAATGTTCACTATACTTACCAAATGTTGGTCTAAGGCGATATGAACTGCTGTTTGCCCAGATTTATCAACAGCATTCGCATCCGCACCATGATCCAAAAGGAATTTAACTAGTTCTTCACTGCCACTTCTTACAGCATCATGGTGTACTAATGCGATTTTGAACATTAATATTTATGCCTGCCTTAAAAAAGAACTTGATTAATTCAATTTTCTGCTCTACACTGTTGTTGACAGAGATACTTTTGCCCATACTATTGTTGACAGAGATACTTTTACCCTTGACAACATAGTTCATAAATGTTCGTCCGTAATTATCGAGTATTGTCAAATCAATATCAGGATGAGCTAATAACATGTTAAGTATTTTTACTTGTGTAACTGGCAAAGCTGTAAATGCATTTTCACTACTACAGCTACTAGTACTTTTCTGGACATTTTTGCAAACATTAAAATAATGATTCAGAAAAACATTGTGCATTGGTGTGCGACCATTTTCATCTCTACAGTTCACATTTGTTCCATTATCTAAAAGAGTTTTCACCACTTCAGCCGATTCATCATTTTCACGTGCATTAGATATAGCAACATTTAGAGCAAATCCATAGCTGTTTTGAATCTGGTTCACATCAGCATTTAACTTTAAAATTTTATCAACTGTTTTTTTGTGAAGAACGCGACATGCAGAGATGAGTAAAGACTCACCACAATCATTCCTTGAACTCAAATCTAATTCATAGTTCAGAAACAGATCGGCTACTTCAAACTTACTCAAATCTAGTGCTCGATGAAGAGCTGTTTGACCGTATTTATCCAAGATATTTGCATTTGCATTATGATCCAAAAGAAATTTGACAACTTTCCCACAGCCATTTTCTACAGCTTCATGGATTAGAGGAATACCGATGCCATGCTGAGCATTTATGTCTATACCTTTCGTTATGAAAAATTCTAGAAGTTTAATTTTCTTTTCCTCAGAATAGCCAAAAAATATACTTCTGTCATTTAACACATAATTCACACTCCTGCTACCCTCACAGTCAGCTGCTCTTAAATTTATGTCAGGGTGTTCCATCAGAACTTTAACTACTTCTTTGTGAACAGGTGTGATAGCTGTAAATAAATCATTGTTATTATCATTATTTTTTTTAAACACCTTAGAAGCTGTCAGTTTATGATACTGTAATGCGTAATGTAATGGAGTTTTACCAGACTCGTCTGTAGTATTAATGTTCCATCCTAGGTTTAAAAGTAATAGTGCGATTTTTGAGAACCCCTTTTCAAGTGCAGTGTGTAACATACAAGGATATTTGGTAGCGATATCTTGCATGTCAGACACAGCATTCAAGAAATGTTCACAAAATTCGTAGTTACCAATTTCTAATGCGAAACATAATGCTTCGTGGGAAACTAAATAACTGCAATTCAGATTAAATCCATATCGCAAGAGAGCATCAAAAAGCTGGTCTGGGCCTTTGTTTTTGAAAGCATATATAAGAGAGTTGATATTGCTTTTGTTTTTTACATTTGGTTTGAACTGCAGAATAGTACTGACGTTACGAATTCTCCCAGTCTCCACTGCATAACATAAGATGCTCTTACGTGTCTCAATGTCAGCATCAACATCAAATCCTTTTCTTATTGCTTGATATACTTGATCCCAACGACGAAAACGAATTTCGGCAAGTATTTCCCAAGAAGTGTTATTTTTGGTGGATGTAATTTCCATCTTAAAGACTGATAAGTAAGCAGTTTAATTGCTTCAGTTACCCCAATGGACTGTTAAATTACGTATTACTGGAAGAACGTATAGAAAAGAAAACATATTTGCGTGACTCATAAAATAAGTTTTAAGCATAAAATTTTTTACTTTAACGCTTCTTCTTTGAGCTCAGTAGTCAACTTTGATAAGAGTAGCGAAAGATCTATCTCTTACGAATTTCAATTTTCGAATTTCTTCTTCTTCTTCTTCTTGGCGTTTGCACGCAAAAAGATAGGCGATATGGAAACAGATTCCTTCCACCCCAATTCACACAGTTCGCACAAACTACGAATAATCCACTTTGGCGAGAGAAAAGAGAGGAGGACCAAACATCCCACCTCTTTAAACGCATCTACGGAACATCTTCAACACGGCCCTCCCGTAAGAAGGGATCGCAAGAACGTCTGGATGGAAAACATCGTCATGAGAGAAATTTTTAGTGTTCAAGATAGAGATGATATGTTGTCTGTTTAAGGAGTTATCAGGGCAAGTCCACATCAGATGTTCGAAGTCCTCTATAATACAACAAGTAGTACATAGAGGGGAACTTTCTTTGCGCATGATGAATAGTTTGTCTTTAGTTAGAACTGATTTACATAGTATTCTGTTTAGTTTGACTTCGCTGTACCTGTTAGTTATCCATTTAGGTTTAATTCTGAGGGAGGGAATGAGCTTTTTGTATTTATTATAATACTTTGAATTGTTCCATGTTATGTCTCTTTCTTTGTGGAATTCACTTGTTAAATAATTTTGTAAATCTCTCCAGGAGCAGATGGGGATCATAGGTGTATTGTCGTTTTGTTCTGCCTCTTTGGCGAGTGAATCTGCAATTTCGTTGTCTAAGATTTCCTTATGACCTGGTACCCAAATTAAGGAGATCTCTTGATTTTCAGCCATTTTCTTAAGGTGCGTCCTGGTATTTTTAACTAGAAGATCATCTTGCCTATTTTCATTTTGGAGGGCCTTAACTGCACTTTGAGAATCTGTGAGTAAAATAATAGGTTTGTTTCTTTTTGGGAAAAATTTAGCGAAGTACCAGATCGCTGCGAGTTCAGCAGTAAAAATAGATGCTAGAGGGAGAATTTGTAACTTTCGATGAATATCTTCTTTTAAGTTAACGATTGAGAAGGCTGTTCTAGATTTCTTTGAGCCATCTGTGGCCCAAAACTCCTTATCTCCATTGGAGTGCTTGAATTTGTGGAAAGACTGCTTAATTTCTTCTATGATAGTAGAGGTCTGAAAAGTGAAGTCGTCGATACTATATTTAATTTTACATTTGCTATTTTTCGAGTAGGGGTTTTCTTTACAAAGCCAGTTGTCTTCGATTTTAAGGTTTCTGATCAAATTCATTAAATGATTGTAAATTTCCTTTTCATCTTTGTCAGTTTTCCAGTTTTTCCAATTGTCCCACTTGCTTCTGTAGTTTTTATTCCTCTTAAAGTATTGTTTTATATGAAAAACGACAGCTTTTTGTTTTGATCTGATTTTGATGGTGTCAATTTGAGTGATTTCTCTAATAAGATCATTAGGGGCAAAGGTGTTGACGCCCAAGGCTTTTCTGATAATTGTGTGCTCTAGAGTGTTAATTTTTGTGAAGTTCTTCTTGGTATTGTTTAATCGAATGTGGCTGCCATAGTTAGATTGAGCAATAGCGGTTTGTTTAATGATTTGGATACTATTTTTGGTGTTGATGCCGTTAAACCTGTTTGTAATCCATTTGATGATATTGGAGGTTTTGAAAAATTTTTTTTCTAAAGAAAGAGTATGAGCATTCCATTTTAAATTATTTTGATAAACAATACCTAGGATCTTGTGGTCGGGGCTCCATTTTATCTCAGAACCTTGCATGTAGAATTTATCAGTGTTTTTGGAGTTTGATGGAGTGAAATCAATGATGACGGTTTTGTCAACTGAAATTTGTAATTTCAGGGCTCCCAACACATTTTAGCTTCAGAAAAGGGTAAAAGAGGACCATTTTCAATCAAAAAGGGGACTAAAGAGGACCAGTTAGGATCAAAAAGAGGACCTTGGGAGGACCACTCAGAGTTAAATCCATGGAAGCACCAAAAGGCAAATTAGTTGCCAGCTGCTAAATTCGTGAAGATAATTCGTTAATTAACTATAATAATGAGAGATACAATTCTTTTATCACCTGTGAAACTGATCTCTTTATCCATTGATAGAGTGCATAACATTGGGGGGGGGGGGGGGCACTTAGTTCAGCATTTAAAGCAGCCTCTTTAGAACTAAATAGGCATAATGATACATTTTGACTTGAACCAGGGATGCTGGTAGTCTCACTAAAGGATAGGTGATGCTGCTCAGCATCTTTAATTAGTTTTAAATTATTTTTATGTTTTTCTGTCTTTTAATGCTTCTTAATATAGTGTTATCACACACCAAACAAAAAACTTTATTCTCTTGTTGTTTTCCCCAGTCTTTAATTTTGTTCCCATTGTCATCAGTTTCATCTAACTATTTGTTGAGAAATTTGCACTTCCTCATGACTTACACTGAAATCTAAAAAATATTGTTTTGATTTTCAACAAAGTTACAACTGAGTTTATAGTAAAATTATTTTATATTTTAAATTTAATCTCTTATCACAGGGTTCATACCCTTTAGGGAGAAAAAAATTGAAGCACTTTTCAAGAGTAAAAAAATATTTTTCAAGGTACTACCCTAAATTTGCACTATATACATGCAGATTTCATTTAATGCTAACATATAAATAAAAGAAAGTAATATAAAAAGTATAGGAAAACAAACAGCTTTTTCTACAAGAGACACTTTGATAAAAGATCTACTGTATTGAAAGTTTTCCTAAAAATGTCTGAAATACTTAATCACAAAGAGAAGCAGATCACATGAGGCTTAGTTTTGCAATTTTCATATTCAAAGTATATTTTCAAGAATCATAAAACTTAGATTTAAAAAAAAACTCCATGATTGCAAGACCATCAGTGCTTTGAACTTTTATGGGGGGGGGGACTAATTCCCCTCTTTAGCAGGCATCATGACAATGAAAAAAAATGTACAAAAATTCACCTTTATAAAATTTTATAATTCAACTTTGTTTTAAATACAAACACTAAGTTAAAATGTTATGCACTCAATTGTTTGCATTTAATATCCCCCCCCCCCTATAAAAACAGTAATAACCGAAAATAAGATAATAATAATTAAAATTAAGTTTGCAAGTTAAGGTTGAAAAACTAAAAATTTGAATTTGAAAAAATATATCAATTTTTTTAATTATTTAAATAAAAATTAAAAGGAGTTAATCTAATGCAGCATGTCAAAACAACTTCAAATTGCCAAATATATAAAAATATTTACTAGATGCAAAACGATTGAAAGCTCAGATAAGCAAATTTTCACGAACCAAGTTCAATTTTGGCATATTTCCCATAAAATTAATTTGTTTATTTTCTACTAAATTAAACATAAGACATGCTAATCTCAGATAGCAAGTGGGAAAATAACAATCGATTGGGCAAAATATTTTAATATTTTCATGATGCAAAAAGATTGAAATTTCAAACACTAAAACTCATTTTTCGCGAAGTCCGAGTAAGTTCAATGTTGCCATGATTTCCAAAATAATTACTTCGTTAATTATTGAAATTAAACGAAAAATAAGTTAATCTAAAATAGTATACGTCAAAATAACTTCCTCTTGTCATAAACATCAAAATATTTACAAGATGCAAAAGGATTGAAATTTCCAACGCGAGAAGCAGTTTTCCGCGAAGTTCGAGTAAGTTCAATGTTGTCATGGTTTCCAAACTAATTCCTTCGTTAATTATTGAAATTAAATGAGAAATAAGCTAATGTAAGGTAGCACATGTCAAAATAACTTCCAATTGTAAAAAACATCAAAATATTTACAAGATGCAAAAGGATTGAAACCTCAAACACGAAAGCAATTTTTCGCGATACTGCATATCGAACCTACGTTGAGAAAATTGCACTGATGAAATATTTTCAAAAGAATTACAAGCAAAAGTATGCTTTAGATTGCTTGTAATGATTTTTAAAAGAATTCAAGCAATAAAGATACTTTTTATACTTTTTCAAGGCTTTCAAGCACTTGGAAAATAAACTTTTTTTTTCCATGAACTTTTCAAGGCGTAAAATTTACGAGCATATGCACCTGTAAAAAAAAAATGGCGCATACGCCACGAGATTACTTCCGAATTTATTTGCAAAAGGGGTGGTTCATAGCAGCGTTACTATTACAGTCAACGCCTGACATAAGTCCCAAGGGACCGGCTAAAACGTTCCGAGTTATGGGAAGTTTCCACAACAGTCTCAAGAGCTTGGGGTCCAATGAAAACTTTGAGATAAAGGAATATTCGAGTTTCGAGATGGGAAAGTTCGTTCGTTATTGCAATCGTAAGGCTGAAATTCCGAGAAATATCGGTAGCACCCTGCTTCGCGATTCGACGTCATAACTCCTCCCAAAACCTCTTTTTTATGAATTTCCATGCTGCAGCGGTTGAAGAAGGAGTAATGACGTCAATCTAAAGCGAAATAATACGGGAAAGTCAGGTTAAGGCGCCGCGGACGCATGTTTGGGTGTACAGTATCTTTTAACACAATGGAAAACTTTTAAAATCTGATATTTAAGTAAAAACAATATAAAAGCGGACTAATCGGACCAAAATGTTAAAAAGCGGTCTAAAACGGACTTAACCCGAAAAAGCGGACTTTGGCGGGAAAAGCGGACCATTTGGGAGCCCTGTAATTTGTTTTCTCTGAACCAACTTTCCAGATTTTCCATCGTGTTGTTGAGCTTTTGGTCTGCCTCTTGTTTATTTTTTCCAGTGACAACAAAAGAAAAGTCATCGGCATAGCCAAATATATTAGCATCGGGAATGTAATCAACTAGGTCCGTGAAGTAGCAGTTGAATAAGAAGGGAGAAAGAATGGTCCCCTGGGGCAGGCCGCAGTTTGTAAATTTATATGTAGATTGTACTCCTCTCCAATACACAAAATTTTTTCTATTATGAAGGAAGTTTTGTATCCAACGGATAATAAGGGGGTCGAGACTTAGGGTGATTAATTTTCTTATTAGCTGTGGAATCCAGATGTTGTCGAATGCTCCCTTGATGTCTGTAGATAAGACGTAGATGTGTCTTCTTTTTTTTCTGTTTTCTCTTAATATACTAAAAAAATCGAAATGGTACTCATCGGCTCCTCTTTCTTTGATGAAACCATAAAAGGAGTTTGGAAATTTTTTTTTATCATTTGCCCAACTGTTTAATCTGTTTTGGATGATCTTTTCAAGAATTTTACACGTATTTTGGGTTAAAGAAATGGGTCTGTAACTTGTAATTTTGGACGGGTCTTTATTTTGCTTTCTAACTGGGATAATTTTAGTGGCTTTCCAAATTTTTGGGACAATACCTTCTTTAATACTTCTATTGAAAATAGAGGCAAGTTTGTCAATGCATACAATTGGGATATTTTTCAGTGTTCTTGAAGAAATTCCATCAGTTCCAGGTGATTTATTTTTTGAAGATCTAATGGTAGCAATAATTTCTTCGGTTCCAATGTTATGAGATAAGGTAAGGAACTTATAAGGTGGGGATGAATTTACCCAAACAATTGAGTCATCTTCATTTTTTCTAGTTGAAAAATATGTGATAAAAAGATCCGCCTGGTCTTTAGCATTCATTAGTTTGTGGCCTTCGTTTTCAATGATTAAGTTGCTGTTGACGATATCTTTAGTTGTTAGGTATTTAATTTTGTTGAAATTTAAGTATAAATTTTTTGGACTGTTAATATTGAAATTAATTTTTTTCCAGAATTCCTTTTGAGATTTTTTAACAATTTTTTTAAATATGGCTGTGGCTTTTTTGAAATTAATCCAGTCCTCCAGTTTT
This sequence comes from Uloborus diversus, assembly GCF_026930045.1. Taxonomy (NCBI): domain Eukaryota; kingdom Metazoa; phylum Arthropoda; class Arachnida; order Araneae; family Uloboridae; genus Uloborus; species Uloborus diversus. The sequence continues at coordinate 91,378,222 of NC_072735.1, forward strand.
TGTGTTCTTTTCGCAAGCTTTCTGTATTTGTCTCTCTCTTTCTTTTTTTTGGCGCATTGAAGGTTCCACCACTCATTTTTGTAGTTTGTACAGTAATTGATAGTAATAGAAGCGGAGGTAATAACGTTTTTGATCGTGTTGTTAAAATTGTTTAGGTCAAGATTCAAATTCTGGATTGGACTGGAACAACTGGAAGGGGCGTCAATTTGACTGTCTACAAGAGCTGGATTCTGATTTCCAAATTTTTGCATTAGGTCTCTTGATACATAATCCCAATTTATATAACTTTTTTTTTTGTTGGTGTTGATGCTCATGTTACCTTTTATTAAAATCGGGTAGTGGTCACTAGTTCCTGATTCTTCAATCCTTGACCATATGAAATTAGTCGCGGAGATATTATGAGTAAGAGTTAAGTCTAAAATCCCATCGTCGATGCCTTTGTTAATTCTAGTGGGAATTTTATCATTTAATAATACTAGATTAGATTCAATAATCCAGTTTGATAGTTTTCTTCCACTTGGGCTAGTGAGACGATCCCCAAATGTGCGGCTCCTGGCATTAAAGTCTCCAGTGAAGATGGAATTCACAGCAACTAATTTGTTCAATTCATTGAGAGTTTCCAGACTGATTATCCCGTGAGGTCTATAACAGTTAATGATGTTAAAATCAAAATTGTTAACGTGAACCCGAATGGTGAGGGATTCAAAACCCGGGATGTTATTATTGATGCGGTAGGATGGGAGTTCGTTTTTAATAAAGGTACATATTCCCCCTCCTTTATGAGGAAATGGGCGTTCTTTGGAGTATGACGAGTAACCTCTCAAGTTGGGGAGTTTCGAATCGGGAGTCCAGGTTTCCTGTAAGCATATTATGGAAGGGGAAATCCAGGCAATCAGAAATTTTAGGAAGTCTAAATTGGCTAGCATACCTCTAATATTCCAGCTAAGAATGAAATTAGACATAGTAGGAAAAAAAAAAAAAAAAAAAAAAAAAAAACTTAATTACAAGTTATGTCTTCCTCTAAAGAATCTTGGGACTCCGGAAGAGGGTTGATTTGAAAAGGATTATCAACTGGGGAGATATGTTTATCAACAAGATTTTTTAATTGGAAGATTTCAATTTTAAGTTTCTCGATTTCTATGTTCTTAGATATGCAGTTGTTGCAAAATTGTGAGCAAGATTGGGATTGATTTGTAATCAAAATTTTTAGTTTATCAATTTCAACTTTCAGATCATCAATTTGCTTATCTTTATTCTTAAGTTTATTTTCCAAGTTCTTAACAATATCGAGGACACTGTTGTCGCTGCTGCTAATAGTAACCTTAGGGGGAGGGGCGTCTTGCTTGCGGGCGACACTGGCCCACGTTTTATTTTCTTCTGACGGCTTCCTGTTGATAGAGACAGATTTTTCTTGGGCTTTTGATTTGTAGATTGGGCAGCTTTTGTCAGTTGCTATGTGACTTTCGCCACATCTAAAACATTTCGGTGTTTTATCACAGGTTTCGTGATTATCCCCACACACTCTGCACTTTTTTTTGCTTTTGCAGTTGTTTTGTTGATGGCCTATGCCCATACAGTTATAGCATATTTTAGGCTTTTCAATGTAATTATTTGTTCTAAAAATTAGCCTTCCTATTTTATAGCTCTGTCTATTTGTTTTCCCTATTTCCTTAACCAGTATTACTGGAATAGGATCTTCTGATCCTTTTCTGTTAAATCTTATAATTTGTGATACAAAGATCCCTTCTGTTTTCAAAGCATCTGCTATGTAATCTAATGGGATTTCCGTGTCAATATTCTTGACGATGTATTTGCTGCTTATAGTTTCCTCAATTAGTCTGGTGCTAACTCCAGTGTTGACCAGAGATTTTATTTTCGTAACTTTGATAACTGTATTGATATTTGCAGTAGAGATAATTAAATTGTTTTTCCCCGTTAAATTAATTTCATCTTCCTTAGTGGTTATTTTTTCTAATTCTTCATTTAATTCTTTAGTTTTGTTAGAAGGGATTTTGTCTGTTAAGCCTGATATTATTATTTTAATTTTATCACAGCCCGTTTTCAAAGCATGTTTAGCTTTTTCAATAGCATTAGCACTGGATTCATATACTTTTTCGTCTTTGCGACGTTCCTTGTCTTTGCCGGTTATGTTAGGGGTCTCGGCTTTCCTTTTACTGGTCATAGTTCAAAAAGAGAAACAAAAACATACCCAACACTGTTGGAATAATCACAACTTGTGAGGAACCAATAAACCTGAAGAAAATCCTTCGCAAGGCAGTAAAGAAAAGCACCAGCTTCCGCGCTCAATTTTCGAATTTCTGAACTTACGTAGCCTACGAGGATGCAACGCTTCTCTGTTTGAGGAGCCTGTCATTTTCGACCGATTTCCGAAGCTGAAAGGGGACCAGAAATATAGTTCAGTTTCAGTTCGATAGATGGAGCTTTTAGCGTTGTCAACAAACCGCCCGATTGCATATGTTTGCGTGTTAAAATGCGGTTTTGCTTTCGCTTTGAATAGCAAATAATAGATAAAATTGAAGCTGAAAGGAAATATTGTTGGATACTTTAAAGTTCAGCTTCTAAGGTACTTCAATGAAAGAATGCCCCTCCAAAAAATGTTCATAATAAGTTTTAAATAGTGCTTTCAAGAAAATGTTTTATCGGACCAAACCCTGCTACACATTTTTAAATTACGTAAAATAGAAAACATATTTTAAATCGAATTGCATTATTACCATGGGCGTATCTAGAGGGCGGCGAGGGAGGGCAACTGCACCTTGACATTGGAAAACATATTTTAAAATAAAACATGAGATTTCAAAAAATTGATAATTGAGGTTTGTTTCAATTTCAATTTATTGATAATTTGGCTCTAGTGACCTGACTTTTAAAGTGTAAATTTTTCTTTGGGAGCTAAAGCGAATATAGATAATTTCAACTGTGTATTTTAGTCATATTAATTGTTATTGGCATTAGGGTGGGGGGATTTTTTTAATTAATTTTTATTTATTTATTACTTTATTTTATTTTATTTTTTTTTATTTATTTTATTTTATTGTTTACATTTTTTTTTCATTTAATTTTTTTAGTTTGCGTGCTCGTATGTGTGTGTGTGTGTGTATGTGGTATATCTTTCGCACAGAACTTTTCGAATAAAGTAATAATAATAATAATAATTGAAAATAAATAAGTAAATAAAAATATTCCAAAAAAATAAATAAATAAACAGGGAAAAAAACAAAAGCTAAAAAATAAAAAAGGAAAAGAGGGTCGAATTTTTTTTTTTTTTTTTTTGGTAGGAGGGGGCACCCCTAACTGACATAGATTCTCGCTAAAAAAAGAAAATTATGATTATCTGGCCACGCCCGCTATCTCAGTGGGTAGCGGAAACTGAAAAGGAACTATAAAATTTCTCTACTAAATTAGGGGGATTATTGTCCCCTCCTGCTCCCCCTCCCCTTAAATTTAGGAACCGAATTAAAGGAATGTTTTTAAAGTGGTGAAATTTTTTTTTATTTTAAATGCATTTTAAATTTTGGAGCTTAAAGGAAAGACTATGCTAAAGCGTAAGATGATATACAAGGCCGCCAGGATCCCAACGCCCCCCCTCCAGGACTGATGGAATTAGCTCCCCTATAAAATTATCCTCCTTCAAAATAACAATGGTGGAATTGGCACCATGAGTGTCCCCTAATAGGCACTTCTAACACAACTAGTTATCTGAAGAAAAAAAAAACACGAGCGCTTTATAGCATGGCTTTGATAAAAATGTTATGATCTTAAGAGAGTTCATTTCTGTGTTGAAAGAGAAGACATGGTTTCGATGGGAGTTCCTGGCGCAGACCGCTCCGCTGTTTCTTTCTTTTTGGAGGGGGAGGCGGTAATTTTAGAAGGTTTTCAATCTTATTTTACTGCTACTACAAAACCCATCCGCCCTATACAGACCTCTCAATTGCTATGAAACGCTTCCAAAGAACAAAGCTGTCCAAACCCTCTAAAATGACCCTCCTAAAGCGAGAGGGTTATCAACGCAAACTGCCTCATTATTATTATTTTTTTTTTTTTTTTCTGGTGGAGGGGAGGTGGGTAATTTTCGAAAGCTTTTCATAGTGCAATCTCAGCTATAAGCCCCCAGTGAGCTCTCCTAACATATCCCACATTATATCTATCGCGCACTATCAAAAACGTATAACTAAAAACTTGAAGAGTCGTTCTGATAAAAAGATGTATGACCTTGAGAGAGTTCATTTCTGTGCGGAAAAAGATAGGTGTGCCACGCTGGGGACTGACAGAAATTGCTCGGGAGGGGGGGGGGATCGTTACCGGGGCGTGCTCCATAAAATTTGAGAGTCATCCTGGGGAAATACTTCTGATTTGGGTTCACACGGCGGTACGGTACAAGTGCAGTCTTTTCCACTGAAATTTACAGGGAGGGGGTAATTTGGGTAGTATTGTCATTGGAGGCCACTCTATAGCATTCGAATGGGTGATACAATACATAGCGCATGATCTCAGTGGCGGATCCAGACGATCCTGTTGGGAGGAGCGAGTGAGTCATGCATTACACTTGACTTATGAAAATAAAAAATTTCCATTAATTAACTGAAGCATGATGTGTTTTTTTTTTTTTTTTTTCAAAATATGTAATGGTTCAAAGAGTTTAAAGAAAGTTGTGTTTTAATACCAAGAATAAACTAGTATGTTGTGGCTATTACGAAACTTTCTTCTATATTTTTCTTTTTTTTTCGGATCCTTCCCCATGCTTGACGAGGAAGCAATATTCCCAACAAAAACAAAATTACACATGCAAAAACTGAAAGTTATTTTAAAAGCCTTGCTTGAATTAATTACAAATATTTTATTTGTTAACAAACATAAGATGGCAACAGTTAAAAATTTTAAATCATTGAGATAATATTTCCGATCATTTCCATACAATTAAAATCACGAGAAATACGCAGACGACAATCTATTACGATTTATCTTTCTTATTGTTGCATTAATAAAGCTATTTTTATTCGCAAATAATAATAATAATAATAAAAAAAAACACACCTTTGAGCGATTGGTGTCAAAATTGAACCAAAGCCTGTTTACATATGGTTCATATATATTCCAAATTTCAACCAGAACGTAGCATTACTTCTTGAGATAGGGCACTCACAATGGAAAAAAAGAACGGGCGATTGCGCTACCCCCTTTTTAGCTATTGACACCAAAATAAAATCAGCTTTTATACCCTTTAAGGGCTACTTGCCGATAAATTTTTCTTTCATTCCGTTCATTATTTCTTGAGATACAGCAGTCACAATCGACGACAAAAAAGTTCTATAGCTCAACCTCCGTTTAAGTTATTGACACCAAAATTGAATCAGCACCTGTTCCTGTTACTGGCAACATATGGACCAAATTTTGTTTGATTCGCCAGTTACTTCCTGAGGAATAGCAATCACGTGTAACTCAAAAAACGTCCCATTGCTCCAACCCCCTTGGAGGAATTCGCGCCAAAAACCAATTCGGAACTCCAGCGCTCGAATACGCTACCTTGCGGTGATTTATAAAACTGCGTCTGCACCTAAAACATTGCCACGTTGCGCATCACGTGTGTCTGTTGACGTAAACGCGGTCAGTTTGTTCTGAGTAACGCATTCAACATGTCTAAGAACGCCTTCAACAACAGATATTAATTCGTCCCTTAGTAGTATTCTCGAGCTTCTCAAAATAATGTTAGTTTTCCTTATTTCTTTCAAAAAAGTATTAAATGGTGGAAGCGTAAACAAGAAAACTTTGGATTAACAAAATTGGATAACGTTATACCAGGTAAAATTTTTTATTGTTTTGTATGAATTTGTAAGAATATGGGGGTTTTTTTAATCTTAAATTAATTAAACTTACCATATTTTACAGCAGCATTTAGTTGGAATGGACAGTATGCAAAATATTTTCTTGAATATATTATCGTAGAACAAAATGAATAACCGAGAAAGAATTTACTTTATTCCTTTTATTCTCAGCTGAAAGGTTTCGCCAAATTTGTTTAGGGTTATTAATTTTTAGTATTGTGCGAGCAAAGTAGCCTTGGCGAGATTTCGCGTTTTTAGTTAAACCATTTTTAATTTTTATCATGAGTGGAATAAAATGGTAGTAAGATTACAGAATTCGATAAGTGAAAGGAAATAATGGTCAATCAACTGAAAAGAAAACTACCACCATATATCCGTGAGAATTTTGTTGATGATTTGCATAACATGACACAATTAAATCGTAACTCAGAAATTAGAAAAATCGAAACAGAAAATTTTTAAATGAACCGATTCGGGAATTCGAGAGAAATAACTCAACTACAAATGGAAAAAAAAATAAGCGCTAGCCAAGCAAGGCAAAAAAGTATCATCTTCTTTCGATAACAATTTGTAATGTCACATTGAATTTTCTAGCATTAATTGTTATTCTTGTCAGGCCGCAATTATTATTTAGTTTTATCAAGAATTGATAAATATCGAATTCAACATCGTGGAAATGGCTGCTTAGAACTACGAACTACGTAGTTTGCATGAATCTTTGACGTTTAGTAATGCTTCTTGAATTCTCATTTCTTTCTACGTGGGCCAGAATATCCACAAGACTTTAAAAATTAATTTTAAAAGAATAAAGCGAAAAAATCATACGTACGAACAAAAATCACAACACTTTTAGCATTTTCTTCGTTACCATGTGCGTTTGTTGTAGTTTTCAATTCCGCCATTAGACAGTGACTTCAGTGCCCCCTATAGTTCGTTGGAGTTGCGAATGGGCACAAGTTCACATAGGGGCACATATGTGTACCAAATTTCGTTCGATTTCATGCAGTAGTTTTTGCTGTAGAGCGGCCACAAAAAACTGGTCACACACAGACGTGACACACTCACATACACACACACATTCACACACACACATACACACACACACACACACACACACATACACACACACATACACACACAGACAGACAGACATTTTCCAAAAATAGTCGAAATGGACTCAGCACACCTAAAAACGTTCGAATCCGTCAAAATTCGAAATTCGAAAATTTGCACGAATCCAAAAGTAAAAATTGAAAGAAAAAAAGTAAGATTCCTCCTACTAATACTCTAGATCCTGATCTGAATCAGGATCCATTATCCAAATTAAACCCTTCCGCTTTTGATTTGTTTGAGCAATTGTATCTTTTTCCTTACGAACGGAAGTGTCAAGATGGCTTCTTTTTTACCAGTCTTCGTAACGAACACAATGAAATGCTAATATTGCATTTGTAGATAAAATTTGAAGATAGTTATGGATTTCTTTGTTTGCGCTGTTTAACATTCGCGCATGAGTAAGAGAGTTTTGCGGGCACTCTCTAAAATTTTTTGTTAGGAACGCATTTTTAGACTATTTGGTGGTTAATAGGAGGATTATTTCAGTATAAATATGAATATGTGTTTGACATATTATCCCGTCAGAATATATGTTGTTTTACTTTTCCTTCGGAAAATTCAACAATTTTCAAGCATTTTTTTTTTTTTTTTGGTTTTACTCAGGTCCCCTTTTAGAATTAACCTGTTCTCGGAAGGGAGGGGGACGCACCGCACATCCTATTGACTTTTTTTTCACTCAAACGTTATATACAGGCGTTTTATAGAAGTTTACAGATCGAAAAAGGCGCTATTTTATAGTCCTCATTAATGGTTTTATTTGATATTTTTGTTGAATGCATCAGTTTATCAGAAACTAATTGCTGAATGTTTAGTTCAAAATTTGTAGCATTATCATTAAACATGCTTTTCGATTCGTAGCATTTTGAAAAACCACGGGCCACATTTATCGTACCGATTCGCACGTCGTATGTGCCCCTCTGGTCGCAGAGTGGGTGCCACTGTTCTTATGGTTTTACTCTTACACTGTTTCGATTCATTAGAGTTCCTTTCGTGAAACATTTAGCGTAAACATAAAATCTGAAAAGAAAACCTGAAATTTATTCAAAAGTATTATTTTAAAAACATAGATAAACCCGCTGTGCTACGAAAAAAAAAAAAAAAGATTGCAAAAACTTTGTTTGAAACAAATTTTTGTTTTCGAATGCTTTGCTACTTCAAAATTTATTCTGAAAATTTATTTATTCTTCAATGAATTATGAAAACAGCATGTTTTAAGTCCGAAAAATGCGTTCCTTGATAATTCCATTGGCGCATCGATAACGGGAGAGGGGGTTATCCGTAATTTACTTTATCAACCCTGCGTCTGCTTTTGATTTTCAGATTGATAATGCTAATACTACATTTCGCACGAAAAAGAAATGTTTGTGAACTTAACTGCATATCCTTCTTGCATAAAAAGTAGCATGTAAGAGCATTTTAATAAATCAAATTTAGAAAACAAATAACGAACATAATGATTAACAAAATTTCGAGTTGCAGTACATAAGGAAAGTTAGGCACATATAATAAACACCGATTGTGTAGAAGATTTCGGGCGAAACCAAGATGCGGCCCACTGCCAATAAATTTTGAGCGTTGACAGTCGTTTAGAGGGGAAGGGGAGGTCCCCCAAAACCAGTCAGCAGATCCACGCAGAGGGGAAGAAAAACAGTGCAGCTCTCTCTCTCTTCCCGAAAGCTAGGAAATTTCTGTCGGATGAGTCACAGGGCAGAATTAGCCATAGAGCAGAAGTAGCAAATGCTACGGGCCCCGCGCTTCTGGGGGCCCCGCACCATGAGAAAAAATTCCAGAAAAAAAAAAAACTTTAACCCGTTTAATTTTCTCTCGATCTTTCTCTTTTTATTTAGATTTAGCTTTTCTAAATGCTCGAGTAAATTTAAAATCTTATTTTTTTGATAGATTGCTTTCCCGAAATTTCCCCCAATTGAAGTCTTAAAAACGCAATTTTAATTGATCTTTCTTAGTGAAAAGAGAAAAAGCTCTGTTGGGTCAGAGAAGTTTCAAAATTGACCTAAAAATTACAATTTTAGGCAAAGTTTGGAAAACGGAGAATTGGGTTTTTTTCTGGATTTTTTTTTTCTTTTTTCAAAATGAAGTCAATTTTAAGGTATCTTAGGAAATTTAAGGGAATTAGGGTCCTAAAACTTTCAGCTATTCAAGCCTAAAAAAAGGAGAAAGTTTTGGTTGTTTCATAACAAGGAAAGGGGAAGGGGTTCTTTCCTGAAATTGTGCTCAAAACTGAAATCAATTTCAGGCTATCTTTGGGAGGAAAGGGTTTGAGGGATCGACCCATGGTATAGCTAAAAACAAAATTTCAAGCTATGGCAAGATTAGAAAAAGGGATGAGGGTCTGAACTCCCCCAGAAACAATTCTGACTTCAAGTTTCAAACCGTGGTTTTAGATTATCCCTGGAGATATTATCGGGGGGGGGGGGGGACACGGGTTTGCTTCGCAAAATGTTAGAAACTGAAATCTTCAAGACGCCGGCTATCTATAGTTCTAACTATAGGTAAAGAGTGATGCTTCGTAGCCTTTTCCCCCGAATGTTGAGAAGCTAGGGCAGTAGGTGGGTATTCTCCTTTGGATTTTTTTTGAAATCGAGATGGTTTAAGGGCTTTCTCCGGAATTTTTCGGAATTCAGGCTCTAAAAACTCAAATTTAAGCAAGTTCTGTTCATAGCAGGAGAAGGAGGATGCTGAAATTCTTAAAGCACAAATCCTAAAACCACATTTTAAGGCTCTCTTTGGTTATGTTAGACAAAGGGGAAAGGGTTACCATCCAGAAGTTATTTAAAAGTGGCTTGCTTCTTAAAGCTTTCGAAATTGGGGTCCTGGAAAGGTAATTATTAGTCATCCTAAACTCTTTTTGGTTGCTTAACTTTATGTCAATTTATCACCTTCAAAATTTTTCGCCCGTGACACGAGCCCGTAGATACGGCACTGTAAACAACAATGAGCAAAATTAAGAGATCATGATAGAAGAAAAGAAAAAGATTGAGACTTCACACTTATACTGAGCGAAATAAATGAATTGTTAAGAGAATATTATTATTTGTCACTTTATAATATTCCTTCAAAACCTGTAATATATATATATATTTCAACAAACAGTAACTTTTTTGCACCTTTCTATACTCTTTCTCTTTGGCAAAAGTTTATGTATTTATTGTATAATTAGTGAACCATTTGGAAACATTATGTATTTTCTACATACCATGGGCGGAGTCAGACTTTTGCATGTAGGGGGGGGGGCTATGATCCAAGGCCGGCACGTCGGCCGGCATCAAAAACTCAGGTAGACTGGTCTTTTAAAAACCCTGATCTTTTGACAGATACTTCATACGTAAGAAATGCCTTTGAATATGTTGCAAATATTTTCTCCTGATGTACCCTTGGTCAAGTGTTTGTGTTCATGTATTTTGCAATAATTATACTATACAGTACTATATGTAAGTTAATAAATCTATAAAATGTGAAAGTAGCCAAGCAATGATGTAGTGCAGTATTTAAATAGAAATTAAAACCAAAATGTTTCTTGAAAAATATTACATTTGCATCAAAAACCCAGAATATTATATGTAAATTGTTATATTGCTCTATGAAATGTAAAAATGGCTAATCAGTGATTGGATGCAATATTTAAACAGAAGTTGAAACTTAAATGTTTTTTGAAAGAAGTCAAGTTTTCAATTAAAACTCAGGTGCACAGGGATTTTTTAAAGCTGATGATGCTTTGTTAAAAAGCGTCATGCATAACCTAACCATAAGCAATACTTTGAACATGTTTCAATTTTTTGTTGTTGTTATGAACCTTTTGTCAAGTATTTGTGTGCATGCATTTTGTAATAATTATATCTGGAATGGTACATGTGTGCAAATTATTATATCTACTAATAATATGAAGCTAAAGAGTTTGTTTGAACGCGCTAATCTCAGGAACTATTGGTTCGAATTGAAAAATTCTTTTTGTGTTGAATAGTCCATTCTTTGAGGAAAGCTGAATAACCTAACGCTATGGCTAAAAGGAGTGGAACAGCGATACAAAATGTTATGAAAATGGGAAAATTTATATTATAATATGAAATGCTTAGAGCGCAGAAAGCGTAGACACGGTGGCTCGACCTGAAGATGCGGGCTTCACGATCAGTGGCGGATCACCGCATAGGCGCATGAGGCGCTAGCTGGGGCCTCCAGAAAAGCAGGGGGCCTCGGAGCTGCGAACTAGCCTATCCTCAAACCAATTTTTGTTTTGAGAATTTGTCGTGGAAAGCCATATTTTTGAGTGGAAAATGTTCAAAACTCATGAAAATTGATATTTAATCATGAATTTTAAGCGCGGGCTGATTGATTCCAATAGGGCCCCCTGAATCTTAGAGGCCCCTGGCTTCAGGTGTCTTTGTTTGGATTTTCCCTAGAGTTGAATTTTCCTTTTTCTTCCCACAATTTCAGCATAAAATTGTCTTTGTAAAATACTCGACAAAATTATTCTGATAAAATGCACAGTTAGTCTTGCCAACAGGCCCGGATCTGCGTACCCGCAAACCACGCAGTGCAGGGGGGGGGGGGGAGACACGACCTAAAAGGGCCCAATGTCCCAAGAAATTGAAAAAATAATAATAAATGAAAATAAAAAAATAGCACTAAGTTCTTATTAACGGTACGAATGTACACACTGCTGGCCTCTAGGGAGTGACCCTACAGAGTTTTTGCAGGGGGCCCCAAAATTTATACATCCGGACCTGCTTTCCAGAAGAACTTTTCCCGTTCCAATGAGTTCTTTGACCACTTACAAGTCGGCTTCGTCTGAGTAAGGAGTATGCATCTTGTTTTAAAAAAGTACTATTGATATACACATGAAGATACTTGCTTTAATTGGAATAGCCATATAGCTAGGAAGTGTCGAGAGGGGGTAGAGTGGGGTGAGATCCCCCCCCCCATCTACCCAAATAAATAATAACCAGTCGTCATTTTTGTGTTAGTATTATATCAGTCCTCAAAATATACCAATCGTCATTTGTGCGATTATGCCCGAATCGTTGTTTTTCTAAATAAGGGGAGCAGGCAGCAGGATTTACAACAAGGGTTGTAAAACTCGACCTCTTGGAATGGTCACTCTTCTTGACTAACAATTATATTCCCTTTCCTTATCTAGAATGCTGAAGGGAGAAGAGACAGATCTGTGAGGGGTCCAGAGCGAAGTACAGCGCACAGCTGTATTTTCTTTCTTTACTTTTTGCTAAATTTCCCACTTTCCCACCAGTAACCAACCCGTAACAAGATAGTTTTATGACGTATTTAACTAAATAAGCAGTTTGGAAAAGGCGGGAATTTTTTCTTTCTTTTTTTTGAAGAAAGAACGAAAAAGTTGTGCCATTTGCTGTTTTGATTCACTCGTGCACGTGCTTTTGCTCTGTGTCTTCCATCAACGACAAGACCATTCCTTTTGAGATAAGTTAAATATGTTTTAATAACTATTTAATTTTTAGAATTATGCTGCAATCTTGGTGTTAAATGATAAATTTTGAAATATAATAGGCTACAATTAAAGTGGTACAAAGGTATTGCTTTTGAAAAAAAGAATATACTGTTAATTCTTCTTTAAATTATATTTCCATCACAGAGGAAAGAACCATTTGTCAATTCATTACAAATACGCTTTATGAAATTACTATAAAAAATTTAAATGCCTCTGCTGCGAAAGTAGTTGATTTTGAGTGTTCTCCTTACTTTACTGGTGCCATTTGTTGTAATATATTTTACAATTTCAACTTCATTAAGATTGATTTACTTATTAAAGACAAACGTTTTATATAAAAACTGTAGTTGCGGCAAACCTAACCTGACAGCGTCGTAATGCTATAATTAGGATCTGCGTAGCTTTCTTAATGCTGCCAGGTTAGTTTCTCCCCATTTATTGAAGTGTTTCAGTTTTATTTTCAGGACTGTACATCACCATTTGTCATGTACTAAAAAGCATGTTTTACTGCTTCAGAAGAAAAAAAAAAAAAAAAAAAAACGATGATAATGATTATATAAAAAAAAAAACATAGGCTTTAAGATTTGCTTGAAAACTTCTGAAGAATCAGAATTTTCAAACATTAAAGGAAATTAAATTACGAATTTTGAATTTCAGAAGTATATAAATAATTTCAGGAAAAGTAAAAATATGAGAGTAAGAATTTCACTTGGATTCGTTCGTAGTTGCGCGCGCGAACTCATTATACTTTTCTCATCATCACCACACTTCTTAGCGTACGCTTTAAGATTACCACCCAGGACTCCGAAAGCCGATGAACTCCTTGAATTTCAGAAAATACTTGAGCAGAGGTCCCCGAACAGACTTTCTTTAATATCATAAAAAAATTAAGTTTTTTAAACTACACTTAAAAAAAATTTAAATGGCATAGCCCCTGAAAATAAAATGTTTGCTGAAGTTTTTAGGACCATAATTTTGAAAAAAAAATTTCATGGAAGAACCCCAGCACCTCTTTTCCGTAAAATTGTTTATCATGTAAATTTTGTCTGCAATAGTGTTTTTGAAAGTTCAATTTCGCAATTGGGAAGGAGCGAGGGGCAGAGAATGGATTTCGATCTATTTTAAAAAAAAAATATATTGGGGCACTCCCTGGGCTCCATCCCTTACCCTAACGTTAATAAAATGTCCTATAATCGCGTTTTTAAGGTTTCAATTTCTACCACCTTCCGATGAGACAACTTCACCTTTTTGTCCATAAACATCAGCAAAGAAAGTTTAAAATGGCGTTTTTAAACCTTCTAAGTTTCAAAAATTTTCCCGGGAGAACCCTTAGACCCCCTTTCCTTATCAGATCACAAGTTTTCTCTCTCTTCTTTTTGCTAAGTGCATCGCCCTCTTTGGACTTTTTTCTGATTGCACAACTGAATTATACTTCCATTGGTAAACTGAGGAAAGCTGGGATTTCGCTAAATGCCCAGGGTTAGGAATTGTTCTAAAATTCCTAAAATTTCTATAATGTTCGCACTATATTCCCTACTTGTGCAGAAAAATGAAACTTTTCATGCTGATATGCCTGTATTTTAAGACAAGACAAACTTCGTAGACCTTAAGATTTTTTTTTTAAAGAAAGAGAAAAACCTATGCTGCTGCTACATTTTTTTTTCTAGAGGAGGGGGGGATGCAGTTAACAAAAACAAATGCTCAACTATAAAACTGTTTTATCTATACTTTCTAAATCTTGCAGTCATTCCTCTTCTACAAAAAAGCTATACAACAAAATAAGAACCCAAATGTAAGCACTTGGTTCAAAAAGCTTATTTAGAACAAAAGTTAAATGGTTTGTCCCCAAGTGGGAAGTAATATTTATTTTTATAATGCGTATCTTGCGTTGTAGTCTGAGCATTAGTTTGTTCTTCCAATACAAAGACTCAGTTTGCTTTTATTTGTGTTTCTGTTCAGTGAAGTTGGATTATTTCTTGCACATATAATTTTTAAATTTAGTCACTAACTTTTTGTTTTAAAAATGTGAATAACAGTTTGTTTTATTTAAATGCCATGGGAAACGAAATTCTCTTCCCTGCGATTGAAAAGGCAGAGAGAAATAGATGCAAATTAACACATGGTGCCATGCAGACAAGGATGAATTTAAAGCATTTTATTTTCACAGGTATTGTCTCATGCTGATGCGGCGAGACATAAGAGATTGACAAGTAGCTTGAAAAATCAAGCTGTATTTTAAATTCCATGTTCTTTGTCTTTTACTGAAAACATATTGGTTATAATGAAGCAATTCAAAGCTTTTGTTTCAAATTCACTCCAAGATAAAATTTCGTAAGCGGAGGTTTTCTTATAGTTTTAGTTGCCATAAAAAACAATTATTCATTTGCGTCTTTAAATGATTTATCTGGAATTTATAGGGGTATTTTTGATGATTCTGAGATTCCAATTATCTGATGAAAAGAAAAAGCAATAAATTTTGGACTTACACCTTGCACTCTACTTTTAATCCCTCCTTCTTAAGGACATTTTTTCAACAACAACAAAGCAAGTTGACAGACGCAATTGGACATATGTACATTTATTTTTACTTCATACCGGTCACTGTGTTAAAGAATAAAAGATTGAATGCATTGTCTTGTAATTTTCAAGATTGAATTTGAATCGTTTTATCATCCATTGCGAAAACTAAGCTTATACGTTACGTTTAAGTTAAAAAAAATTTGATATCTATTGTCCTAAAATTTTATCAAAATTGTATCCTAAAATTTTTGAAATCACCACTCCGACCCCTGTAAATGCCAGAAAGCGGGGCTCGGGGATCTCTCCCCCCAGTACTGACTAAATTACGAACAAATATAAGAGGCAAAATTTTTCACTATTTTTTTGGGGGGGGGGGGGGGGGGGGGTCAGAAATGTCGTTTTTTACTTTTAAATAAGAATGTAACTGCCCTCCCCCCAAGCTTGTTCGTTTATTCAAAAAATAAAAAAAGTTATGATTTCCAGCGTTCTTAATACTAGTAAGATTCTATCGTTTTTGTTGTGAGGGCCTCAGGATCAGGTTGCGCCTGGGGCCTCACAATCACATGATCCGCCACTGTTCACGATCCAATAGGCGTAGGTTCGAGTCTGACATACATGAGACAAATCACGAGGGAGCTTTTTAGAGAAAAACCTTTTAGTGTTGATTAATCCATTTATTGAAAAAGGATAGAGCAACGGTCGGCAACCCGTCGATCTCGAGTCCAATTTCAGTCGATCGCAGCAACAGTTTGACCTCATTTCTTTTTTAATGAGTACTATTAAATAACATTGTTTTGTGGGGAAAAATTAGATTCAATTTCTAAATCAAACGCTATTTGAAAAGTTTTCAAAGCTTTTTATAATCACCGCAAGGACCACAATTTAAAATTTAAAAAAAAAAAAAAAAATCTTTATATCTTTTGTTCTTGAAAAAAAGAAATGAATTTACAGATAAATCTTGATACGTGAATGTCTTGAAAGGAAAAAAAAAACTAAAATAAATATCCATTAGTGTCCGAAATTATTTTAATGTGCCTTAAATGTTCACGGAATATTTTGCAAGTAGTTCAAAGCAACTATTCAATTAAATTCATTCGCTTCCCCACTTTCAAGTCGATCTTAATGTTCAACGAACTTGGCAAGTAGAGCGTTAGTTTGTTTAGGTTACCGCTGGGCTAGAGGCTGTTCCTTTTTCTTTTTTAAATCAGATTGACCGAAATATTTCGAAATATTTGTAATCCGAATTAAAAGTTTAATTTATTGTTAGGTTTAATGAATTCCTAATAGACGGCGGAGTAATCATCGAGAGGGCGCTGGGCGACAGCCTCGCTAGCTGCGAGGAACCATGCCGCGCGGTTCAGACACGTGGTCGACTAGGCTATTGTAGGACTCATGTGTTCAGCAAAGTGATTTTTGAATGAGTTTTTTTTTAAATTTTTTTCGGTATTCAAGTACATAATTTGATTTTGCAGAGTTTTTTTTATTGGGTTTTGTTTTCCTTGTTTTTTCAACGTTTGTTTTTGTTCTTATAGTTGAAGATATTTTCTCATCGAAGTAAATAATTTGATTTGTCGTATTATTCAATTATGATTGTTCTTCATAACGTTTTTATTATAGTATTGTTTATTTGGCGAAACATTTTAAATTGCAGAAAAAACCCCGCTGCACTCGCTAAAAGGCAGTGTTACGGTGGCATGGTTACTTGGCGCGTTAAGCGATGAACTATACAGTTGAAGGATTATTTTCAGTTTTACAGCTGCTGTTAATCTTATGTGTTTTGAAGAATAGTTTTAAATTCCAAGGAGACTTAAATGCGTTTTTTGAAAAGGTGTGTCTCGTTTTAGATGAAGAAAAATGTTCATTCCATATCAGAAGGAGGGGGGGGGATAACATTTTTTATTCAACGGACTTGCTTTAAATTCTTAGCACGGGCATCGCCGTGTGGGTACTGCTAGTAGCTCTATAAAATGTAAAAATCGTCAAACAATGACATGGCATATCATTTAAATACAGAAGTTGAAACAAAATGTTTTGTGAGTAATCACATTTTTCATTATAAACTTAAGTAAACTGGACTTTTACAAATCTGATCTTTTTACAAAAAGGTTCATGCTTGAGAAATACATTTGACCATGTTGTAAATATTCCATATCTTTATGTAACCTTTGCCGAAATATTTGTTTCACGCGTATTGTAATAATTATACTGTTCGAAACCTACTAATTATCTCAGCAGCATTTAAATTCAATAATTTTCAAAGAAATTGTTTTCAATTCTAAACCATATTCCATTCATCATTTTAAAAAAATGATATATAAAGAATAAATACTTTCCCTGAAAAATTTTTTCCTTTAAAAAGAAGAGTGTCCCATCCCATTTAAATTTTTTGGTATATCATACATATCTTTGTAGTTTTATGCACAAGATGTTATGTGATTTATTAGTTAAATGGTTTAATGCTACTTTTGATTTTTATTTCCAACTTCCTGATTCAACAAAGTTTGAAGTACTTGGAATTATTCATGCTTATGGCTTTGTACTGGCTATGTTTTAAAATTTATCCATCAATTATGAAATAACTATTGTGAAGGAAAAATTGTAAAAAAAATATATCGTACACAATGTATTTCAAGATTGCAACAAGCACTTTTTTTCAAAATGTTCTTCAAACAATTTGATCCTGTATAGAGGTAAATGTTTACCTTTTTATAAGATCATATTTTAGAAGGAGGAAAATGATACTATTTCATATCTATTTGCTTTACATTCCACATTTGATTTGCTCTTTCATTTTGCATTATATTTGAGTAAACCTTAGAGGCAATATTGAATGAATGTTTATATGTAAATTATATTGCTCAATAAATTGTAAAAATAGTCAAACGATGGTTTGGTGCAATATTTAAATAAAGGTTGAAATCAAAATGTTTCTTGAAACGTAATATGTTTTTTATCAAAAACCTAAGTATGCTGGGTGTTTCCAAACTCTGATCCTCTGCCATAAAGTTTCATGCATAATGAATGCCTTTGGACGTATACAAAATATAATGTGTCTTTGTACCATATTTGAAAGAATTATATAATCCTTTCTCTTTCGCACAGTTAAAAAATAAAATAATAATGAGTGTCTGCTCATAACAATATTGTATTGTGTCCTGTAGTTTGAAGACTATAATTAATATACACAATGTGTATCTTAAAACTTTAAAGCACAACTGTTATCATTATTATTATTTAAACTCTAATTCATTACTTTAAATGACTTCCTAGTGAAAAAAAAATGATACTGATAATGAGCTTATCATTATTCTGTATGTAGGGGAGGGAGAGAAAACACAAACTTGAACAATGTCAAAAATAGGAAAATGTAAATTATACCCTAGTATTTGTTTTGCTATGATTATGAAATAATGCTTCTTTTGGTGTTTATAAAAACCAAAAAGGTCTAGATCTTTGCGGTTAAGTTTTGTTTTTGCACTCTATTTTCCAAAAAAAAAAAAAAAAAAAAAATTAAAAGTTTAAGAAAAGTTAGTCAAATAAAAAAATAAATAAACAAACAAACAAACACACACAATACAACACAAGCAACGAAAAACAAAGTGGACTTTTTACAGAACAGATTTTGTACGTGAAAATATAACAGAAACGTTGAAATGCTTTCTTAAGTTCATACCAAAACAAAACCGTAACTCAAATGAAAATTTCAGAAAGTTAAGCTTTAGCATCCAATGAGTTAAAAACCAGTCATGTTAACAACTTAAAAAATACATTTAGCAAAAACAAATGCCATTTGGTAAATGCACCGAAAAGATAACAGAAGTTTTAAACGAAAATTTACGAAAAACGAGAAGACATTCTTAATTGTTTTGTTTCAAATTATTTCTGTGACTAGTTGCATTGTCCGGCTTTGCACGGTCTTCCTCAAAAATAAACGTTTTGTCACGTGACGCATGTTAAACAATCAGGCTTCAATTAGAGAGAAACAAAATACTGTAAAATTTCCCGTCAAAATAGTCATTCTTAAAGATACAAAACGGCAAATCAAAAATTCCCGAATAAATTAAACACAATACGCCATAAATACTACTAAGCAAGAACAAAATTTTATTTAGTCACAGCCTAGAAAAAAAAAAGTGGCAACCTTCCAAACGCTAATTTAAAATGAAATCGCGCAAATGATAATTTTTCGATTTAAAATTTCTGTTCCATTGGGCTTAGTAATGCTTTTTAAATTTTTCCGGTGATTTTACAGTCCCCCCCTTTTTTTTAATGTTTTTGAAATTCGAAGAAACTAAAGGAACCTCATGGGTGTTTTTCGCGGGCTTTCGAACGGGATCTGAATCAAAGAAATCGGATAATTATTTCGGTAAAAAGAGCCATTTAATGCCATTTTCGGGTTCTAAAATAAAAATTCGAAGAGTTAGGTACTTCTTTAGAGTTCGAACCTTCCCCCCTTCCCCCCCCCCCGTTCCTTCTCGGGTGCCCAAGAACCTCCCTGCCAAATTTGGACGAGATCTGACGTAAACTGGATTTGTATAGGAAACATTCATATACACACACATATATATATATTCTTTGTTTTATTTATAGATTATCTGACGGGAACTTATTTCACTTAGGAGAAGGTGGTTTGTTCTACTACTCCCAGTAATGTGACTCAAAGCATAATATTTTTGATTTCCAGGTGTTAAGGGAGATTAACCTGAATTGCCACTACATGGCATTCGAAGGGCGATACGTTGCTCATGAGGAGGGGGGGTGTTACACCCCCCTCCCCCAAATGAGACTACACGAAAGGAAATCAAAAACAATGATTCACCCCCCCCCTTGAAATTTAAAATGGTAGATCTGTGCTATACCTATATATTTCTGTGCTAACAGAAATACATAGGTATAGCTTGTATTCTATGGCTCTGATAAAAAGACGTATGACCTTGAGATAGTTCATTTCTGTGTGGAATGAAAATAAGAATACTGGGGAACGGGGACGCCTGACAGACATTGCGAAATATACAGAGGGGGAGGGGGAGTTTAGGAGCTTTTAAAATCTCATTTGGGGGGGGTCTCATTAACGGGGCGTGCTTCTTGCATTTTAGGGTGTGTGCCTTCATCCTGGGGGGATGATATTTCTCATTTGGGTGCGCACGAGGGTACAAGGGTAGTCTTTTTCACAAAAATTGATAGGGGGTAATTTTAGAGATTTTTTTAAAATTTCATTTTGAGGAGTCTTGTCATTGGAGGGAGCTCCTTAGCGTTCGAAGGGGCGATACGTTGCACATCCACGTAAGAACGATGACGCACCCTTACCATTGCACGGAGCTCCCTCCACCCCCTAAAAGGGGACTGCATGAAACGAGATCGAAAACCTTCTTCAATTGCTCCCCCCCCCCTGAAATTTTCAATGTTCTCGGTGCTACACCTAACCCTCTCCTCATTAGCATCCATACATAACTATCTAAAAAATCATAAGCTAGTGCTTGTATTTTATGGCTATGCTAAAAAGATGTATAACCTTGAGAGAATTCATTTCAGTGTGGAAGAAAGCAGAAAGCGAAACTAAAAGCGGGACGAGGGGGGGGGGAATCCGGGTGAATACAGTCAATGAGATTAAATCATGTGCCGTGAGATCAAATAAAATTCTTAAACTACCTCCTAAAAATTTCAGCGTTGTCTGCACCAGGACTCCCCCCCCCCCCCCCCCCCCCCCCCCCGCCGCCTGTTTCTTTTCACATTGAAATTAATTCTCTCAAGGTCATACATATTTTTTATCAAAGTCTTACAATTATGCTTCTTCCGATTGCTATATATGTCAGGGGTGAGGGGTCATAACGTAGTTTGTACCATCAACAATTTCTAGGGGGGGGGGGTAAAAAGGCTTCTGATCTCATTTTGTTGAATCCCATAACTGTAAAAAAAACCATCTAAATTGAGGGGGGGGGGGGGTCAAAAATTTTTTAAGTTTTTTTTGTTTAAAATTATTTATTTTGCATTTAAATTATTTTTTTTAAAACAATTTCGATTTTTTATTTATTTAGTTTGTGTGTCTGTGTATTTCATTTGCTTAACACAAAACTTTTCTGATAAAATGATAATAATAATTTCAAATAAATAAATATAAAATATTTTTAAAAAATAAATTTATTTAAGAAAAGAAGCTAAAAATACAAAAGGAAAAAAGTTCGGGAATATATATTTTGGGAGGGGGGATTTGCGTTATCGAACTTGGGGGGCGGGGGGACACCCCTGGATTTCATACGTTTAAAAAAAACTGAAATGATTTCTGAAAGTTAGGTTTTAGCATCCAATGAAAAAAAAAAAATCCTATAAAGAGTATAAAAATACATTTGGCAAAAACAAAATGCCATCTGGTAAATGCACCGAGAAGAGTAAAAGAAGTTTTTAACGAAAATTTACGAAAAACAAGGACATTCTTTGTGTTTAAAATTATAACTTTAATTCTCTGACCGGAACTTATCTCATTTTCGAGGCTTGTTTTCCTCGCGCTTTTGTGACTCAAAGAATAATATTTTTCATTTCCAGGTGTTAAGGGAGATTAACCTGGGTTGCCTTAGATGCTTGAAAGTTGAAAATTTGAAAAAGTATGCATATTATAGCAAGATATCTAATAAGTTTGACAGTCCAAAACACATTGTGTTTACCTGTCAGAGCGCTTTGTTGGCCTCGCTATAGGCGCCATCTAGGAGCGAAATTCTCTGCCCCTGTCCCTCGCTTTCGAGGCGAAAATAACAGGCTCTTTAAGCAACA
Source organism: Uloborus diversus (assembly GCF_026930045.1). NCBI lineage: Eukaryota > Metazoa > Arthropoda > Arachnida > Araneae > Uloboridae > Uloborus > Uloborus diversus. Next base: position 91,399,939 of record NC_072735.1, read on the forward strand.
GCACAGATTCTCGTAGGCTACGGAACTTATTGTTACATTACATTACATTACATATTACATTCGCTCAAGGCGCGAATGCGAAAACTGATTTTGAGAGATATCTAACTTATGGCTTCTTCTTTCATTGGGCGCGTTCGGTAGTTAGGTACCGGTGAGTGTCCGTTTCCATCAACCGGCAACGCTATCTCTATTCGAACATATCCTTTATCTTCAAATGAAAATGAAAACTCACCGTTTCATTGAGGTTGGATGTAAGAGGGCCACTTTCTATTGTAAAACTTGCTCACGATTATAATGACGAAAACAGTGATTTAAAATTCCCATTAGGATATGGGCAATATTCCCAAAAAATATTTATTATAATAAATACAAATACAAATGTGACGACCAGCTACAGGCTGATCTGGGCCTAGGCTGGTACTTTAATTTATTAGTTTCGATGGCTCTCTTAAAGCCATCCCTCCCTCCCACCTTACTCATTACCGTCTCTTCCGGTAAGTTGTTCCAAGTGCCAAAGACAGGGGCGGATACAGAAATAATGATGGAGGGGGCCCAAGAAATTGAAAGTCCCCCCCCCCCCAGACAGCACAGATCTTCCAATATTCGTCGTTATATCGTTGAACTGGTGCAAAACTCATGACATATCACGAACGAATATCGACGCGATGTAGATTTCCTCACGTAGTTGGGCATTTCCAAATATGGTTGACAAAAGTACGAAATTGGCACAAGTTTCAAAATAAATCCAAAATATGTTTGAAAGTTTACATTTATAATATATAGCGTATCTCTAATTTTTGTAATCATTTTGACGAGTTTTTACATGTCTGAAAACTAATCTGCTCATGCGCAACAATTTCAGTTTAGAAAAATGGCTGACTGTAGTATGTTTCCACGTTGTCTGTTGTCGGCTTGTGTATTGTTGCGAGCGCGAGTGTGTAAATGAATTAGCGATTTCTTGTATTAACGTGAAGTAAGTATATTGCCTGCTTTTTAAGTTCTTTTAAATTATGTTTTCTAAATTCAAGAGACAATGTTCTGATCGTCAAGAACGACGTAGAGATAGCTTTGAATTAAAAATTCTCATATTATTATTGTTGTTATTATTATTATTATTATTTTGTTTTTTTGTTCAGATTATTGCTGGAATAAAATTTGTGAATTGTGCATACAAAAGAAACGGTTTATTGTCTATTTAAATATGAACACAGAATAGGTTATCAATGATTCATAGATTACTGACATGTTTCTTGGAAGTCTTAAATCTTTAAAATTACTTTTTAAAACGCTAAAAATAGTTAACATTAGCCATTTTTTTCTTAAATTCTTTAAAAAATATATGCATGTTTATTTATATTTGAAATCAATTTAAAAATTATTTCATTTTTCTTGTCTTTCTTAATTATTTTATTGAGTTATATTCCAAATTTGAATTTTATTCAAATGATTTTTTAAAAAATCTTAAGTATATTACTGTTTTAAAAAGTTTGAGGGTAAAAAAGTTTTTAAGACTTTCAAAAAGTGTGCAAACAGTCTATAAATTATTGGTAATTAATTTACCAAGATGCAATTTATGTAGATATTTCGTGACACAAACACATGAGAAAATCGTTGATAAATCCTCTGAAACCGGTTGTTAGTTCATCTAATATTAGTAGATAAATCCATTTAACCTCTAAAATCCGTTGAAAACTCCTCCAGAGCACAATATAACCAACATAGAAATATCGTTGATATTTTGTAAGCATCCAAAAAACGTTGATAATTGCTCCCAAAAATGTTGAAAGTCATATCATATCTACAGCGATTTCACGTAAAATCGCTGTGCTGGGCGGACATTTTGCTGTTTTATCAACCAGTTCTCTACGAATTTAAGAGGATTTCGGTACATGTGATCACGTTGATGTTACATTACTTCTACGATTTTGGGACGATTTGTGCTGTTTGGGCCCATTTAAATTTTTCATAGCGAAGTTTTCATAACTTTATCTTCAAGTATGTGTATGTGTGTGTGTTTTCAGCAACCCTGAAGGCAAATTAATATACTTTTAAACACATAAATACTATGCACTTGTCTACTTTGAATGTGGAAGTAAAATATCTTTAACATTTCAAGCCAATCAAAATCTAAACGCTATATAATTTCACCGAAATTCGTCCCTTAGTAGTATTCTCGAGCTTCTCAAAATAATGTTAGTTTTCATTCTTTCCTTAATAATTGGTGAAAGCGAAAATTATGGATTAACAAACTTGGATAACGTTATTCAAGGTAAAAAAATTTATTGTTTTGTATGAATTTGTAAGAATATGGGGGTTTTTTTAATCTTAAATTAATTAAACTTACCATATTTTACAGCAGCATTTAGTTGGAATGGACAGTATGCAAAATAGTTTCTTGAATACATTATCGTAGAACAAAATGAATAACCGAGAAAGAATTTACTTTATTCCTTTTATTCTCAGCTGAAAGGTTTCGCCAAATTTGTTTAGGGTTATAGTTTTAGTATTGTGCGAGCAAAGTAGCCTTGGCGAGATTTCGCGTTTTTAGTTAAGCCATTTTTAATTTTTATCATGAGTGGAATAAAATGGTAGTAAGATTACAGAATTCGATAAGTGAAAAGAAATAATGGTCAATCAACTGAAAAGAAAACTTCCACCATATATCCGTGATAATTTTGTTGATGATTTGCATAACATGACACAATTAAATCGTAACTCAGAAATTAGAAAAATCGAAACAGAAAATTTTTAAATTAATCGATTCGGGAATTCGAGAGACATAACTCAGCTACAAATGGAAAACAAAAAGCGCTAGCCAAGCAAGGCAAAAAAGTATCATCTTCTTTCTATAACAATTTGTAATGTCATATTGAATTTTCTAGCATTAATTGTTATTCTTGTCAGGCCACAATTATTATTTAGTTTTATCAAGAATTGATAAATATCGAATTCAACATCGTGGAAATAGCTGCTTAGAACTACGAACTACGTAGTTTGCATTAATCTTTGACGTTTAGTAATGCTTCTTGAATTCTCATTTCTTTCTACGTGGGCCAGAATATCCACAAGACTTTGAAAAATAATTTAAAAAGAATAAAGCGAAAAAATCATACATACGAACAAAAATCACAACACTTTTAGCATTTTCTTCGTTACCATGTGCGTTTGTTTCAGGTTTTAAGTCCGCCATTAGACAGTGACTTCAGTGCCCCCTATAGTTCGTTGGAGTTGCGAATTAGGAACGATTTCATAATGATTAGAACACGAGGACCATACTTCATTTGAGTTTTTTTAATAAATTTATATCTTAGATATAAAATATTATGTAAATACGAAAATTTATAATATGTAACTAGTGTTCGCCTGGAACTCGAAATTCGACCATATTCATTACGACCATATTCATAGAATCTTACTGGTCAGAAAATAACATGACGTAACATGACTTTGGAGACGTCTACAGACTCTCCTTACCTCTATAGAGGTAAGTCTCTATAGAGGTTTTAGATATCCCTCCGCAACTTCTCAAAATTAAAATCTTAAGGCACAATTTCAGACTATTTTTGTTGAATAGGGATTGGTTCGGGGATCCTCCTCCAGAAATGAACAAAAAACGCCTAAATAAATGCATTTTTAGAACATCCATTTCCATTATTAGTCCAACCGAACAACTAAAACTTATTTTAAATTTCTTGCTGGGGATGAGTGTTAAAAAGAGAAATATTTTGAAAACCCTTCTTTTTAGAAAGACAAGGAAGAAAAAAATGAGGGGGGGGGGTCTGGGCAAAGAGAGGGGAACTTACTTTCCTAAGCAACAGAGGCGTAGGAACTTTGTAGAAGTAGGGGGAGCTGGGACACAGTATAAGAAGTGTCTGGGATCTAAGGGGTAGAAGCAGAGGCGCAACCAGAAAATAATTTTTTTTAGGGGGTGACGGGGGGAAGGAGACTTTTAAACGTTTTCCCCCATAAAAAATTTGCTTCGAAGCTTCCATCTCTTATTGAATATTGTATATATACAATTGTTTATGGAGAGAATGAGGAGATTAAACATCTGGTTTTGAAAAGGAGTCCATTAGTACTCGAAGATGAGCACGTAGAAATAGAGGTGTTTCGGGGTCTCTCCCGGAAAATTTTCAAAATTCTTGTTCTAAAATCGAACTTATAGGTGATCTTTGATAATATTAAGGGGAGAAAAGGTTCGAAAACCCTCACTAAAAAAATTTCGAAATTAATGTCTTAAAACGCGATTATATACCATATTTGTTGCCTTTAGTGAAAATATGACTCGAAGGATTGTCCTCGATCGATTTTTCGAACGATTTACATCTCCGTCCCAATATTTCGAATCGGAAGTGCTAAAAACATAATTGTAGACAACTTTCAATGATGGCAGGGGAAAAGGCTGTACTAGGGCTCTACTCTGGAAATTTTTCAAAATTGAAGTCCTAATAGAGAGCGTTTTTCAATGATGTAATCAGAAAAAGTTCAGAGGCTTCATCTTCTTAATTTTTTCGAAATTGTAGTTGCTGAAAAACGCGACTGTGGATCATATTTGTTGGCGTTAGGGGTCCAGCAATTTTTTTTTAAATTGAAGTCCCAAAAACGGAATATTACAAAATCTCCCATGTTTTGGAGGGCAAGGCATTCAAAGGACTCTCTTCCGGAAATTTTCAGGGAATTGAGCCTTGAAAACAAAATTTGAGGCGCTTTGTAATAATTTTGGAGGAAAGGGGAGGCTTCGACAGCGTAGCATTTAGAAGACTTTCTTATTTTCTGAGAACTAGTAAAAGGGGAATGGATGAAACAGGAGGGCGGAAAAACAGAACGTTGGATATGTGTTAAAATGAATTGTTCACTATATATTATATTGTTGAGATAAATTTTTAGTTTAAAGTCTTTGAGTCTTTGATAGAAACTATAAAATATTGTTGGCTTTTTTTCTGCAATAATAGATGAAAGGTAACAATTTTGGCATAAAAATGTATCTGGAAATGATGAAAAAATAGTAATTTTGAGAAAGCAAAAAAAAAAAAAAAAAATTAATTTGAATTTTGACATCTGGAATTCAAATTATGTTTTTCGCAATCATGAGTGTGTGTGTGTGTGTGTGTGTGTGTGTGTGTGTGTAGGCGTGTGTGTTTGTGTCTGTGTGCAGGTATGAGTGTGTGGGTAGTTGTGTGTATGAGTGTTTGTGGTAGGGGGGGGGGAATGTGTATGTGTGTGTAGGAATATGTGTTTGTGTCTGTGTGTAGGCATGAGTGTGTGGGTAGTTGTGTGTAAGAGTGTTTGTGGTAGGGGGGAATGTGTATGTGTGTGTAGGCATATGTGTTTGTGTCTCTGTGCAGGCATGAGTGTGTGGGTAATTGTGTGTAGGTGTGTGTATATATGTCCGTATGTATGCGTGTGTGTATGTGTCTGTGTATGTGTGTAGGTGTATGTGCTTATTTGTACGTGCGTGTATGTATGCGTGTTAGTGTAGGACATTGACGCTACCTGGAGACGACTTTCGCTACAGGAGCAGCATCGTGAGGAACCGGTCGACGGTGGTGCTGCAGAGGGTGCTGGCGGGAAAATAAAATGATAGCATGTCCAAACAGTCAAATGAAAGCAATAAGCAATCGTGATTGCTCAAAAAACAAGAATAACTATAACTTAAAGTATAGTCTGAGGGGTCAGATAACTTAAAATGAGATACAGTGGCTCCCAAAAGTGTTCGTACACCTTGAAATTTTGTAGTAAAATCAAAATAACGCGAAAATGAAATCGAATATGAAGTCCATTTTTTTTCACAATATTCCTATGCCATTCTGAATAAAACCCAGAAGTTTTTTTCAAAATATTGCCAGATTTTATTTTTGAAATTTGTCAAAAGACGAAGGGTCAGAGAAAAAAATACGCCACAAAAGTCATCTCACACTGAAATATTTTCGAATAAACTCATGATTAAAATTATCATAAGTTGTTTTTTTATTATTTTTGCATTGTGATGACACAATGTAAAGTCATTTGGCTTTAATTTTTTGTTTATTTATGCCCTAATATTCTGCTTATTACTTTAAAATAGCAGCTGTGCGCATAAACCAAAAACACAATTCGAAATTTGATGTTTTTTCTCTTTTAGTAGCCGTAAATTGGTTTGAAATGTCACTAAATTAGTTAATTTATACCATTCTATTGTGAAGTGCTTGATAAAATGCTTTAAAGATGAGAATCGGATCGAAAACAAGGTAAGAAAATGTCAAATGCAAAGTTAACAAAGCGTGATCGGAGATTTACAGTTAAAAGAAATGATGAAAAATACACCTTTGGGTGATGAAAAAATTTCTGCAGAATTGAATGAAACATTTTCGTTTAATTTTCCCCTAAAATTATTCGCCAAGTTCTCTGATTACCTGGATTAAATGAGACCTCTTCCTGCAGAAATTTTCTTGTTCGTGCGAAAAACAGAAAGCTTACGTTTTCCGCCGTAAAATCAATGATAAATAAGCTCAAAACATTTTGGAACAACGTCTTACTTAAAAATAAAAATAAATTCAACATTTTGGGTTAAATTGTTGCATAATTGTAAATAGAAAAAAAAATGAGAAATTAAATCTAAAGAACTTAGTTGGGATCAGGTAATCAGGACAGTGAAGGTGTTCTTGTGTGAGGGTGCAGGACTCGGAAGTTTGAAACTTTTCGATGAATCATGCTGTTCCTTGAAATATTTTTAAAAACAATTTTAAATTATTAGCCCAAAATTTGTCAATCGGAAACAACTTCGTTTTTTTTAATCAAGATAACGATAAGAAGCACACGTTTGCGTTTGGTGCCTCAAATATTGTCATTAAGCTTAGAAATATCTCCTCAATCGCGAGATTTAAACTTAATAGAACAAATTTGGAGATATCTGGTGGATATATTATGAAAATACACTATTGAAACGGAAAACGAATGAGAAACAGTAAGACTCGAAGTGCGGCTGAACACTCAGAAATTGTTCAAAAAAAAAAAAAAAAAAAAAAGAAAGAAAGAAAAAAAAAACAATGAAATCTATTCCCAGATGTTTAAAAGCTGTTGCTGATACTGCATGATATTCTACTAAATAATAACTTAGTAAAAAGCTAGATTATATACTAGTTTTTTGACATTTTTTCAAAGTGTACGAAGACTTTGGTGAGATTAAGTTTCTGGCACTTTTTGATTATGGATTTCTTAAAAATCAAGTTTTATTATGTTATTAACAATTTTCATGTAGTTTTGTTAAAAAATAAATCATAGATCTTATAATTAAATACCCGTTCCAAAATATTAATTTTAACGAATCGATAATGGCGTATTTCATTGAAAATCGTAAGTGTACGAATACTTTTGGGAGCCACTGTAAGTTTTCGGAAAGTTGAAATTATTTGAACAAGTTCAACATTATTTGAACAAGTACAAACAATCTTAGTAACCTTTTTTCAGTCATGTCTGGAGCACCTTCCATATTATTCATATTTAAATGCCAAACTGGCTCATTATTATCTCTTTTTGTGATCATTGGACTAAAGGCGAATCCGGGGGGGGGGGGGGGCTATGAGGCTGCAGTCACCCTCATACCAGAAATAAATTCTTTCACCCTCTGTCTATGCATCTTAATGTTAAAAAATACATATATAATTTCCTACATCCATTCTATCTTTATCAATTAATTTGTTTTCGCTCTTCTTAAGGTTGATACACAAATTTGCGATAGTAGCAGGATACAGGAGTGTTAGTTTTCCGAAATTTCTCTTCAAATTTCTAAACTTTTTCCCTACCTGTTCCAAATATTTATACATTTACTCACTGAAAGAAGGAAAGGAGAAAAAAGTGTAGATAGAATAGCTACTTGTTTTTCTTTCTTTCTCTCTCTTTAATTTTCGTGTTTAATATCAATTCTTAAAATTTTGTCTTCTTTCTCGCTGTTTCTCACTATTTGTTTAGCATCTTTCAGCTTTTCTTTCTTCTATTTCATTTACATCACCTTGTCAGCGTAATTGTTTTGCATCCTTAATAAGAATTGAAAATTTTGCCTTCAAATTGCATAACAAATATGTCTAAACGAATGAAAAAACTTTGAATATACATTTAAAATTTAGAATTTTAACACTGAATACCAAATTTTAGATAATTTCAAATGTAACTCAGAAAGATTCATTAGTCATTAACACCCCTAGATAGCAGATAATGATACAGAACACTTTCGTTTACATCGATAAACTTTGGTAATGATAAGGAGACCTTAGCAAGAATTTTAACTACCTCAGCCGCCCCCAGAACAAAATTCTGGATTCGCCACCGCATTGGACAAAAAACCGCATGCAAAACTAATAAGAATATGAACTGAACTGCAATGCCGCCCTCGAAAGCCGAAACACGAGCTCAAGGTGGGGAGCAAATCCATATATGTACTAGTACTGATTTTCGCTGGTCGCGGGGTAGAGAGCACTTTTCCGCATTTCTGGAATCAAGAAATGTTTTAACAGTAAAAAAAGGGTGAAGGTGAATTCAAGTGCACTGACCACTCCGTCTGCCCCCTGCTTTTGTTGGTTATTGGGTGGAAATTCCGAAATTCCTAGAAAAGGCAGATCACATTTTTGAAATCAGGTTTGAGGAAATCAATGTACGGCAATAAGCTGCAATGCTAGAATTTTCAGGGGGAGCTGAGCCGGTTTGAAATATTCCAGGGGGAGCTCAAGCTCCCCTAGCTCCCCCGGTTCCGACGCCTATGCTAAGCAATAAACTGTATCTGTTAAAAACATTTTAATTTAAAGATTTATTTTGAAAGAATTGAGATTTTTCCCTTCCATTATTTGCTTTTCTTTTTGTAGAAATAACTTCGCTTTCCCAACACACGTTCTTTTGTTGAGTATGGGGTACAGATCCCCTGACCCCTTCTGAACACCATTGCTTGTTGCCATCTAACACAGAATTCCCAAACTTTAACGATTCGCGGCAGCCTATGAAGAATTTGAATTTTCTCACGGCATCCTAATCTAGTTTTATATACATACTAGCAAAAATACCCGGCGTTGCTGGGTCGGTAATAATTATGAGAAACAATCGCTACTTGCATTTGTTTTCTGTTTTAAGTGAAAGAATTTAAAACACATCTTTTTGACGTGATCAAAAATCGAGCTTCTTCCTTGCTCATAAAACTAAAATAGCAATAAGTATAAAGAACAAAATAGTATTTATTTAGAAACAAAAGCACGACATTTAAGTATATACAAATTTGAAGAATTTCCAAAACATGAAATTAATCTTCACATGTTTAAAAAGATTTATTTGTTAATGCTTTTTTTTTCTTTATTTTTTTTAACATGGAGTCTAAAACCTTCTCTGTATGGCTATTGAAGTACGAAGCATTAAAAAAAAATGTAGCCGTCCGTAATACCCTTATACTTGCTTCTGTTATTTTGGGAAATTTCAATCATTGTGGGGCTCTTTGTGCGATTTTACCAAATTTGCGGGACTCGTTTTGGGATACCTTCAATAATGCTCTCCCTTCTTTACTTACTTTGTAAAACGATATGTTACTAATTTTCGTTACAGAGATATTGTCACCAGATGATGAGATACTTATAGTCACCATAAAATGGCGCTAAACAGTTTCATCCGAAATGTTTCCAAAATAAATAGTAAAATTTGGCGATTGTTTGAAATCGTGCAAAAAGAAAAATTAATGGAAGTTTTTGGGCTATTTATAGATTTTCCTAAAGCTGAGAAACATTATTGCGTAGTCTTTGGACTCAAAAACAGCGACAGTTGAAAATACTGCCAAATGCATCAGCTACTGAAATCTTTCTGCAAAAATTCTGGCGATATTTCTGCTTTTTGGTTGGATAGTGAGTAAGTGTCCAATCAGCATAAATAATAATAATAAAACCATTAATTACATTAAAGTTCCGTTTAAAAGTAAAATGACCAAAAAATCCATTTATTATTAACCAATCTTGTGGGAAAATGTTACTTTAAAGCTTTAACTTGAGAAAAGCCTCGAACAGTCAGACGAAACGCAAACATTTTCAACAATACAACGATTATAGATATCAACTGGGAGTTGGGATGATACACTAAATAATGAATTGCGTTGATGAAAGCCTTCGAACATGGAACAAAGAAGCTAATAACTTGGTTTTTATACAAGTTAGAACTTTCTATAACAGATGCCATCTTTAGCAGAAAAATTAGCGCTATCGATAGACACATCATTTTAACATGTTCACCTATTTTTTCACCCACATATTGGAGCATTTAATCGAAAATTGGGACAAAAATTGGAATAAAAAAGGAACTATCAATCGAATTTTTTTTTCGAACTTGTCTATGAACCTTCGCAGTACCAAAATGAACAAACGGTGAAAGTTTCAGTCAAATCTGCCGGGTAGTTTCTGAGATTTTAGGCAACAAACCAACCAACAAATTTACCAACATCCATTTATATATATATATATATATATATATATATATATATATATATATATATATATATATATATATATATATATATATATATATATATATTATATATATATATATATATATATATATATATATATATATATATATATATATATATATATATATATATATATATATATATTATTGTTACCATGGACACCTCTTCCTGCGGCACCCAGTTCGGAAATCTTTGATCTAACGTATTATAATAGTTATCACTATCATATTTATTTATTTATTCCTTCTTTTTTTTTTTCTGTAACTAAAAGTTTGGAAATTGTTTGTGAGCAACTAAAACCAAAAATAACTACCTTTATTTAAAATTTTTTCCAGATTTTGGAGGGGGCCCGGGCAACCTCAGCCGCTTCCTTATACACTGTCAAAAATGAAATGCTCAATTTTGACGATTCGGCAATCCTCGAGCACTATTTCGTTATTTTCGATGATCCTTTCGTCACCGAATCACGTAATATTTGACGAAACCAGAAATCTCAAATTTTTCACGAAATTATTTCGTCCCGATTTCGTCACATTGCAGTGCATTCTGGGAGTTTTCGTTTCAATCTTGTACTTGCTCATTAAATTATCTTACCTCAATTTATTCTAAAGGATTCATAAAAAAAGGTTAGTATTTGTTGAAATTTGTATGTGCAATGTGCCTTCTTTTATGTATTGTTAAATTTTTGTTTAGTGTTGTGTTTATAGTTGTATTTAAAACACATTAAAATCTAAAACGAACGGTTCGATTAGGTTTAGAATTCTGTGTGTGTTAACTTTGAGTCACCTCCACGTTAGGCTTAGCTAGCGTTGTTTTTTTATTTTATTTGCAAAAGAAAATGTTGGTTCGTTGACATTTGTTTTCAAAAGCGTACTTCATTTATTTCGTTAAAAAAAAATACAAACATGACTAAAGAGTTTGTGCGAATTTAAACTTCCAAAAAAAAAAAAAAAAAAAAAAAACCTTCCACCGTAGTTAAACTAACACGGATGATAAATACAGCGCTTTTTTAAAAGGCATAGAACTTTGAAGCTTTTAATTTCAACATGGAATATATTACATGGTTATGTGTTTTCATTCTTCTCAATGAATTTTACAAAAATAATTCTGTTAAACGAAGTGTATTTTTTAGTTTAATAGTTCAAATTTGTTTCATTCTGCAGTTTTATTTTCTTAAACAAATACTATATACCAATCCCCCAATATGCTTACCAGCTTACCCCACGTTTTTTATATAATCTCTTTCCCTGCGGCAGATGTTTCTAGCAATAAGTGCTTATGTTCATTATTTTTGCAGCCCTTTTTTTTTACTTGCATAAAACATGAAGTAAAGTAAATATCAATTTGATAAAATCATTTTAAGATAGAGAAAATATTAATTTCAATAAAGAACTCTATCTTTGTGCTTGATATTTCAGTAGAATATTTTCAATATTTTTTCAATTTTTCCGCAAATTAAAATAAATTATTGAAGTGAAGTTTTAATGTTTAACCTCGATTTAAAAAGAAAAAAAAGAAAAGATAGTATAGCATGTTTGAAAATTGTAATAACAAGAATAAGCATTTTTTGTTGTTTATTTTCCCCACTTCATGCACTAAATTTATAAGTTTTTCTGTGTCAATTTGTGTTACATGATTTGTCATAATTATGAATTTTTCAATTATACATAGTTTCTACAGCTAAAATAAATGCAGTATTAATTTTAATATTTGCCGCCTCAAGATATTGTCAACAAAAAGTGAGAAATCCCGGTTTACATTAAATCAGACTAAGAAGCATTTTATAGATGAAGTTCCAATAAATCCAAATCTTTTAGTTGGAGTTGTGATTTTGCTGGATATAAAGTAAAATGTCTGAAAATTTAACCGAACTTCAATTGAAAAATTGAAAGGATAATGAAAATATATGAAAAATTAAAAGGATAATGAAAATATATGAAAAATTAAAAGGATAATGAAAATATATGATAAGCTTTATATATGTAAGTAGCTTTGCTCACCACACTAGTCCCTATTTTCATTATATACCTTTGAAAAGAAATCCATTGATATCAATCAATTAGTTCTCAAGAAACAAACAAGAAAATGCACTTTGTTATTGGGTTTCCCCTATCTTTGGCAGCTCTTCTCCCTTGGCGTTTTTTTAATCTACTGCGTGAAAATTGCATATTTTAAAAATCAAATATGCTTAGTTAAAAGGTAATACTCCTTTCGTCTCCGTCCCAAACTAGTAAGTAGAGCTACGTTTGAATATTTTTGTACTAGTGATCGATTCTGATGATTTTATGATTTTGTTCGAATAGTTTTTAAAGATTTCAAGGTACTATACTATCAATTAACAACTTTACTTGGCAAGCATTCCCTCTTAAAATCATTACCAGCTGAGTTTAAAAAATCCGAAGTACACACGCCCTTAAGCTACGCCCCATTTTGTAAGTACTCTACCCCCAGTATAGCAGAAAAATCTGTTTTTTTTTTTTTTTTTTTTTCCTACTAAATCCCTATCCATCAGCTAGAAGGTAGCTTTATGTGATTACTAGTTAACTTATGAAATGGAGCGTGACTTCGAGTGTTGGAGCCCTGGGTTTTTGACTCTAATTTGATAGTGGTTTAAGAAGGTAAAGCTCGGTAAGTAAATGTTGTTTTTTGATAACATAGCACAATAAAATCTCTGAAAAATGTGCAAATAAAATCATAATCACCAGTTTCAGTACTACTTAATTCATAAGTACTTTATTGGAACTAATTTAGGTTGGGGGGGGGGGGGGAGTACTTCAGAAAACATTCATGAAGAAAACGGAACACGAAAATCGGGAAAAAACAGTGTATTTTGGCAATCGGTTAAAATAAAAAAAAATTTAAAAAAAAAAATCACAGATCAACAATTTTCGCATTTTTGATTTTTTTATAGCTCAAAAAAAAAAAAAAAAAAAAAAAAAAAAAAAAAAAAAAAAAAAAAAAAATAGAATGAAAATTCGCGACTTGATGTGCAAAAGAATTAACTCGTTTAATGGCTAAATAATGCTGATTCTCGATAAATTGAAGAAACTCTAATTCTAGAATATTATTCAGAAATTAATTTCAGAAACTGAGAGTCTAGCTGCCTAAATAAAAATTTTGTTCATCCGCTTTAAAAATAACTCATTCTTGCAATCTGCTTGAAAAAAAGCTGTCAGCATTGAAATAATCATATATTTTGAAAAATATGAAAATTAAATCAGATGCTTTTCAAAGTTACAAGCGAATCGTAGCTTTTTAACAAAAGAAAAAAAAAAAAAAACTCAGATTTTGAAAGAAATCGTGAAAACATGTTTTATTTCAGAAATAAACTGCTGAATTTAATCGTAAAACTTTCCTCGAAATAGAAAAAAGATCCATGTGCATGAGGGCATACACCCATAGACTTAAACCTTTACTTATTATGTATATATTCTCTTTTTAAAACTTTTTTAGGATGGATCCAACATCACGGAGATAATCGGAACAAGGACAGACGAAGACTTTTTCATAATTATAACAATATTCTAAATGTTCGTATATTATACATTGATTTCATGTTACACATGTTTGGAAATAAAAATAAAAACTTAGGGGTAAAAAGCAAAGGTATATTTTTATAATTATTTAACAAACATTGCACTAAATTAATTTTACCAAAAGATTTATTTCACATCTGCAATTTTTTAAGATTTATATTTTCAAATACCTTTTGCAATTTTGGCAGAGAATTGTTTTCAAAGTATGAAGTATGAAATGCATGCAATAATAAAGTTCCTGTATTAAACATAAATTTGGCCAAATAAACATTATACATACAAGCAAAATTAATAAAACAAATAATTAATTGGAAAAAGAAAAAGGTAAGCTTTTTCTTAAGATTATCTAATTTTATTTTCTGTATCTAATTTTAGAACAAATATGTACTAACTTAAAGCTGTCCATTTTATTGTACTTTTTCTTTGAAATTTGTGGTATAAATTGGATAAAAATCTTTTTTTTTTCTGGAATTTTTTCATGCGATGCAATGAAGAAGAAACTTCTCAGCAATTTTCTCCCGAGCATATATCGATCTAACTGTGCATAAAAGTAGCACATGATTTATTTTTCCAGAACCCAATGTCTGCTGAAGAAGTAGCACTTTTATATTCCCAGTAGGGGCAGGGCGATGTAGGAATTTCTACATCGTGATGCATCGCCATCCTTACATCGCGATGTAGCGATGTAGTTCAAACAGTTTGAAATATTCTTTCCGCTTTAGGGGCACAGTTTTTCCTTACAAAAATCCAGGCTTTTGTCAGATCTTTTTTTTTTCGGCACATAGGTTCTTTAATCACATGGGGTAGTACCCCATACGAATACTACGCCATGGGAAACTATCCTGTATGGATTTTCAACATTAAAGGATATCTGGGCCGAATCTGGAAAAGATCCGACGAAAACTGGATTTTTATAAGGAAAACTCCTATGGGGTTTGCCACACATAGCGGGACGAAAGCTACACTATGAGAATTCCGAAACATCAAAAGACAAATGTACCAAATTTGGAACAGATCAGACAAAAACTGGGTTCCTTTAAGACCCCCCCCCCACACACACGTTGTTTCTCACTCCATAGCGGGGCGAAAACGGGAATTCCCGAGCGTCAAAGGACATCTGTGACAATTTTGGAAAAGCCGTGATAAAACTGTTTTTTTGTAAGAAAACCCCTCATTTGATGGTTGTCCCCCATAGCGGGGCGAAAACTACCCTATGCGAATTCCTGAGCATCAATGAATGAACCTCTATGCCAAATTTTGGAAAGATCCGACAAAAAATGAATTTTTTTCAAGGAAAACCCACAACGGATTTGCCCCCCCCCCCCATACATTGACGAAAGCTAACCTCCGTGAATTCCTGAGCATCAAAGAACCTCTATGGCAAATTTAGAAAAGATCGGACAAAAACATTTTTGTCCGATGGGGCGGGGTTGCTCCCCCCCCCCATCTTGGAAGGTTGAAAACTACCATGTGTGAATTCCCGAGCATCAGAGAACCTCTGCTCCAAATTTGGAAAAGATATGATAAAAACTTTTTTTATAAGAACCCCTCCCGTATGGGTGTTGCACCCCATAGCGGAAAGAAAACCACCCTATGAGAATTCCTGAGCATCAAATAACGAAACTCTGCCAAATTCGGAAAGATCCAACAAAAACTGGATTTTTTGTAGGAAAACTACTATAGGGGTTGCCCTCCCCCATAGAAGGCCGAAAACTACCCTGCGTGAATCCCCGTGCATCAAAGAGCCTATGTGTCAAATTTTGGAAAGATCCGACAGAAATTGGATTTTTTCAAGGAACCCCCCTCCCGTTATAAAGTGATGAAAACTATCCTGCGTGATTATTGAGCATCTAAGAACCTCTGTGGCAAATTTAAAAAAGATCGGACAAAAACTTTTTTTTTTAATACGGAGAACTCCCAATGCGGGGTTGTCTGTCCCCCCCCCCCACCCCCCACATAGAGGGACATAAACGACCTTGTGTGAATTCCCGAGCCTCCAATAACGAACCTGTGTGCCAAATCTGGAAAATATCCGACAACAATTAGATTTTTTGAAGGAAAACCCCCATTATGGGGGGGGGGGGGTTAATTAGATACCATGGGGAGTTTAATCTGCAATGATTTGTTTTACCCTTTTTAAGAAGTTGTTTGTTTGCATTTTTACATAAATAAAAATTTGCTTGACATATTTTATGTGCCCTTTTTTTTTTAACAATTACTTGTCTTTTTTTTGATGGGGGGGGGGGGGGGGCTGCAGGCCCGTTGTTTCAATTTTTTTTTCCCAAATATGACCAAGAGTCTGTACTCAATAAAAATTTTACAGAAAACGAACTAAAACAATGGCCAGTCATGTGTAAAAACATGAATGTTTAAAAATCAAGACGGGAGGGGCGGGGGGTCAATTGACCCCTAGACCCCGTAAATGACGAGCCTGTGAAAGTGACTATACGCAATAAAGTGGGAAACTACGGTGGTAAGATTCTGAAGTTAGGATTTCAGCACACGCACACAAATCTTATAAAATACAGTCGAACCTCGTTATAACGAACTTAAAGGGACCATTAAAATCGATTATTATAAAACGTGGTTCGCTTTATCCAGAAAACAATAAGACAAGGATTGCAAAAAAGTTCATTTCAGCAGTTATTTGTTTTAAGCGTGTTCGAATTAACGAGGTTCGACTGTATTCTCAAAAAAAAAAAAAAAAAAAAAAAAAAAAAAAACTAATGTGCTCAAAGAAAAAAAAAAGGAAATAAATTTTCTTAAAAATTTACGAAATTAACGTCCTCATATGTATGACGAAATTAATTTGACGAAACTAATGCTCTAAAAACTACGAAAATGATTGTTAATTTGACGAAACTAGAATCAAGAAATATTTCGTTACATTTAACGAAATTCGCATCCTCAAACCACTAACAAAAGCAGTTTCTTCAATTTGACGAAATGTTCGCTCGGAGCATATCCCTGGAAGTGGTTTCGTCAAAAACGAAGAAAATTTCGTCAAATATGAAAGTCCATTTCTGAGAGTGTATACGCCCTTGCTAACGCTTCAATCTTGTAATGACATCCTTCGTAAACCAAAAGCTAAAATCTTTCTCTCTCTCTCTCTATTAAAATGTGTTAAAAATTAAGGGTCCGCCAAACTCATACACTCCCCAACTTTTTGACCTTGCGACATCCCTGCATTTGTTTTATTTCTCTTTTCTCCTTTCATTTTTAAAACCCCCTTAAAGCTGCACGATTGTGTATATGGATGGGGAGGGTGATTTACCCCTAACCCCTGAGCTAAGGGCCGGGTTTTCGCAATCGCCCGGGCCACTTTAATGGTCCAGTCCGACCCTGCTCAAAACATGCAAGTTAAATCAAATATTAGATCTTACATTTCCTCTTACTTTAGTTAGAGGTCTAATGGGACATAGACTCCATATGAGCTGTCTTATCAGTCCCCATACCACTTTGACAAAGTATTAAGCCAAATTTTGGTTAACTATTCAAAAATAACACAAAATCAGAATTGTAAAAGAAGAACGTGTAATAAAGCTCCAAAATAGAAGATATCAATAAAGTGAGAAAAAAAAAAGATTTTAAAATTGACAGAAACCACTATTTAAAAAAAGGTGATAAAAATGTTACACTGATGCTGGAACAAATCTTCCCTTTTGATGTCTAAACAGCTGATGAAAAAGAATAGGCTCGTGCATAGTCATGTGCAATACTACAAGCTTCATGCAGTAACAAATTTCCAAACTATGAATTAGATTATTTCTTGAGAAAAATCACTTGTCCCATTAGCCCCCAGTCTCCACTACTCATTATCGTTTGAAATTCTTGTTCTTTGAATGAGGTTTCTTTAACCGTTGTTGTCAGTTTCTGAGAATGGAATACTCAATGGCTATCTTGATTTCAGCACAGTAAGTGTCCAGCCGCAGATTTATAAGATACGAACTCAGGTATACCGAAGCCATTTTCGATATGAATACATATTTTTAACCGAAAATTATTATAATTTAGGTGCAATGTACGTGCTCAGTGGATCTAGAAACATTATTAAGAATTACGCACATCGAGCATTTAAAAAAAGTTAAACTGAGGTCAGTAACCCGATTTGTTTCAGTCCACTGCAAAGGGAAAAAGTGACAAAGTTGCACTCTTTTTCAGAGATATCAATTATACTTGATATCAATTAGATTGATCATGCAGTGAAGTATATTCGGGTGCAATTAGTAAGAATTATGTATTTTGAACAGTTGAATAGGAAACGGAATCATCTCTCGGATTTATCTTATATTGCTCGGTGGTCATTTGTCGCTTTTTACGCATATCTGATTCAAGAATTGAGTGTTGTGCCTTCCCTGTGAAATTATCTTATAATTCGAGAAACCAGGGTAGAGGATTCGGAGGGAAAATGACTGACTCTGGCTCCGACTCCGACTCCGGAAATTTTTGAACCTTCGATTTCGAAGCCTTGCGAAAAATCTCTTTTACTGTCAGTGTACAACAAAGACGATTATTGTGATCATTTTAGAGTCATATCTAATCCTTATGCGAAGTAACTCAGCAATGAAGTAAACGGTAAAAGCAATTCTTGTACACATTTACAAAGGTATACCACCAATCATCATGTGCGAGACTTTTGACGTATCGGACAATCTTGAATACGGAACACGTCGAGCAATACCGTGAAGAGAATCGATTTTTTTTGTAAAAAAGAAAAAATTCTCCTAAGGTTGAAGCATTTTTCGTAATTGTAGGTGATTTTCCCCGTTCCTTCAATATATTTTTCAAAACGTATAAACGAACACTTTTTCTCCACTAAACTGGATACGTGCTGTCTTCGGTAAGTTCGTTTCTACCAGGAAACCTTGGATGTAAATAAAATCACGAACTCCAAATCGCGTGAACCGCGAGACTCATGCGACCCCTCTTTTGCTTCATCACTGTAAGACCGATTGTCGATTTCGAGCATTTGTCGAACTTATCCGTTCGACTTCCTCATCGAGCTGTTTTACTCCGCTTTCCAGGCGGATTGATGGACGTCCTCTTCAGAGGCAGAGGTTTAGGTTTGTCCTCCACTTGCAGACATCGCAAGTGACATAGCAGCATCTCTGGAATTTGCAGTTGCATCGTTCCTCTGTTTCTACCCAAGTAGTAAGGAAGCCCCTGGAGCAACACATCGCCTCGCAACCGAAGGAGTCGGTAGCCGTCGAGTTGCACTGCCTGCAGAACAAAAATATGTCCTCATATATATATATATATATATATATATATATATATATATATATATATATATATATATATATAATAGTGAATGATCGAGTGACGCTGACGTCATCAACAATGGAACTCACACCACGGCATGATAATTTGGCAATAATTTTCGGTAATGTTTGACATGCAGCGAAATACTTTATTTTGACAAGGCTGAACTGGATCCGGTAACTTAACTGTTTTTCTGGTAAGACTGTAATTCAAGGAGAATGGAGAAACGAAAAAGTGGTCGACAATGAACGCTATCTACTAGAGTTTAGGGTCAATCCACTGGAGTTGGGGTTAAAATTTCAACTATCAAAACATCACCAAACAGGCAATGGCTTTTTTCAAATGTGGAAGCAATTTTCACCCGTCATACCTTGACTGGCGATTTTCTAGTATTATGTATGTATTTTGATAAACATGACATTAATAGCAACAAAGTCGTTAAGTGACAGAAATTTAAGCTTCCCTCTTCATTTTCAAGGAGGATGTAGAAAGTAGGAACATAAAAACATCAAAAATTTGAGATTAACGGTGGGCAATTAGTAGTTGCTTACCCTACGCGGATATTGTACGAAATTTCAAGTGTAACTTTAAATCTTTTGTGTAAAAGTTTTAGCTATGTATTTTTGCATAGAAACTAGCTGCACTGTGCAACTGTATGTATTTTGTAAACAGATTCTTGATTCAACTTACAGCAACTGATTGGAAAAAGGAAGAGAGAAAGAAATAGCGAAGACTATACGAATCACGAAATCTTTAATGGCCATTGACGGATAGTAACAAATTTATTAGTAGCCGCTTTTTTTATATAGGGACAACTTTTTTACTAAAAATGCTGAATGATAGATTTTTTTTTAGCCTGTTGAAGTTACTAATCCTAAATTCATTAACTAATATGTGTGTTTTGATAAGCTAATTTTTAAGGGTTACATCTTGATTTTGATGGACAGGATTTTACCAATTACTTAATGCATCTTGTGCATTTCGGTTGATTACCATGCAGCGGCATATAAAATGACTAAAAGTTCTCTTTGTCACAAAATCGATGGGCAATTTCAACTTAATAAAAGCATGAATGGGGTGGTTATTCCTTCAGTCAAAAGTACTATTTTTAGTCATTAAAAAGGATAGAATGAGCAAAAAAAAAAAAAAAAATAATAATAACATGGACCCAAAAAATACTTTCATTTTTTCAACAGTTTTTTTTTATTATTTTTTTTTTTTTAATGTCCAATTTTTCAAACAAGACGTGGTCTTGATGACGTCACAAATGATGCACTTTGCCGCATCTTTCTACAACGTTTCCACGTTATGATAATCAAGAAGCGAATTAAATACTGCGCTCTACACTTGCTATCAACCATATCGTTGCCAATACACGTGAGTAAAGATGCGAATTAAATATTTTGCACTGTGAATGGCAACACTGAATTGCCTTTCATCATTTGTGATGTCATCGGCAGAAGTCGAAAACAATGAAAGCGCTCCGATTTAAATATTTTTTCTTTAAATATTAAACTTAAACAAATTATTTTAAAAAGTTAGATCCTTTGTTTTTAAGCATGCTCTTTCAGAAAAAAATACTTTTAAAATTTTGGAAACGACCCTATTGTTGCACAAAACATCCTAAAATCAAAACTATTCAAAAACTATCTTTCAATAGAAAGTTTTTGATGACAAAAATACAGTGGTGGCAAAAAAGAAAAAAAAATTGCATCACCCGCGTCGCAAAAGAGATTAATATCATAGCGACTGCATTCAACACATAGTCAAGCATTCCGTATCCCAGATGATTTGGGGTTGTATTTCTGATCAAGGAGTTTGTGGGCTTCACTTTGTGCAAGGAACAGTAAACGCTCAGCTGTACATAGGCATTTTGGAGGAGAAATTGCTTCCTACTATCCAGGATCACTTTACTTCAGTTCCAAACGTCATTTTCCAGGATGATTCTGCTCCGTGCCATTTAGCAAAACTGGTGAGTAACAATTTAAAAACCTTTATCCTGCCATTAGACTTAAATTAACATGGGGTTAAGTAATTTTTTTTCTCTAAACTCACACGCAGGTTCAGAAATGGAAAAATGAGCATGGGTTCAGCAGTTAGCCTTGGCCCAGAAACAGCCCTGATCTACGTAAACAATTATCGGATTCCTGCTCTTAAATGTTTATTTCATAGTTTTGCAGAATTTTACATACATTCATCGAAAATCGATCGACCATAACTTCTCACATAATCCCATTGTTTTGAAAATTTGAAGGTGATGCAATTTTTCTTTACCACCACTGTGTTCTAAAATATAATGTTGAATTCTATCACCATATAATTTTTATAAACTTGAAGATTTAGACAAATCTGCTACTTAGATGGATGAGAAGGGGGGGGGGATTTCGTGAAATTGTGACAGTTTGTGACAAGGCGGAGGGAGAAGATACCAAGAAGTAGCCATCGCGCATTGTTTATGAAAATATGCGTATGAAAAGTAGCGTGATTTGTGACAAAGAAGGGAGGGGTATGGTGAATTCTTTTGTCACTTTGTGACAAAAAGAGGGGGGGGGGGGGCTCAAAGATGTTGGGAAAAAGCCACATTATTTATGGACAATATAATGCAGCTAAATTTCCAGAAACAATATTCATACGACGTTGTTTGGCTCAATGACGGACGTATCTCACGAAATATGTTTATTGACTGTGCAAAAGAAACAAATGAAGGGCTCGGGGCAAGAATGTGATGTGCCATATGAGATTTTTTCCGGTAGGCCAATTTCCAACTTTTGAAAAATTCTACAAATATTTTTTATAGATATTATATATCCTATATTCTGCAATACTAAAACCAGATACGTTTTTTTGACGATGACATAATCCACTGTCATGTTTATTTCAGTTATCAAAGCAGCATTTAGTCAAAAAACTCATTTTTTTTTTCAAAAGTGTGACTTATCACGCTCTTGCCCCGAGCACTTCAAATCATTTAAATATTGCGTATAGAAATCTTTAAAATTTTATTGCAATACGTAGAAGTAGAGACCACTTTTTATACAAAAATCCTTGCTCATGCAATGAAACAAGGATCTAACATATTTGGAGCACAGTCGAATCTCTATTCTGAATACTCATGGGACCGAATAAAAGTCTTCAAGTTATGGGAGTGTTCATTATAGAGGAAGACGGATTTCATGCATATGTGCTTCCCAGGACCATAAAAATGTGTTCAGAATATCGGGATGTTTAGACAAAGACAGTCCACTGTACTATGTAGGACAGGGGTTTTCAAACTTTTGCGATTCACGGCACCCTTCAAAGAATTAGATTTTTTCACGGCACCCTATCTATTATAAACAGATACAGTCAATCCTGGATAACTCGGAGTCCCAAGGGACCGGCTAAAACCTTCGAGTAATCGATAGTTCGAGTTATGGGAGGCAATTCGACTGTACATATTAAAACTCCCTCCGGGGTTTGGAAACCTTATTGAAACAAATATAATAACAATGCAGCAACAATGCTGACTTTACTGGAGAATGAAACTGTAGAAGTTTTTCCGAAACGTTCGATATATGGACCTTTCGTTTTGCGGCAGATATCGAGTCAAAAGTCTACTTCTTGTCTCACTCGCTATAACATGTCACGGTCAATCTTAGAAAATGCGGTGCTTAGATTATGTTTAAAATGCATAAATCTTGGAAATCAAGTGGCCAATGGATCGCTAACTCACGAATTTTGATGCAACACCGTTAAAAAATCGCTTGGAGTTTGGTCCGGAGAGCACGGTGGTCACGGAAGAAGGCGACTGACGTCATTAGAACTTCGTGAAACTGGTTGGTAAATGAAAGACCATTCATCGCGACATGTTACAGCAAGTGAAAGTAGAATTAGTCTTAAGATTTGATATCTGTTGTATTACAACAGGTTCATGCAATAAACATTTAGGAGACAAAACTTGTATACTTTCTTTTTTCAGTAAAATCAACGTTGTTTCCTGAATTGGTAATATCTTTCTGTAATAAGTTTTCCAAGCTATGGAAGTATTGCCACAAAACACAAACACTTCGCGGCACCCAGTTTGAGAACCTCTGTTTTTCAAAAAAAAAAGTCGGTTACCATGAAATTGGCCGGATGCTCACCTGCCTTTAGTACCCTCAGAGCCCGTCTTGGGATCATAGACGCAATAATCTGGTGACTGCTCCCTGTAGACCAAGTCGTCTTTGTTGAACCGGGCGTTGGTGGCGGGAAGGAGCTTCGTTCCTCGCCCCACCATCACGGGGCGCACCTCCTCCGCGTTCCGGTGGCGCAGCTTCAGTTTCTGCGCCACTTCCAGTAAGGGCGGCAGGGCGTGCCAACAAGTCTTCACCTCGCACGAGCCGGACACTCCGTGGCACTTGCACTGGACACGCTGGGAATCCCGGACCGCCTGGGGGGAAAGGACGAAGATTTTATTGAACATTATTTGACGGATCACAAGTCTATGTGTGTTTTGATCTTGAATGCCCTTTGTTAGGGCCCCATACGGAAGGTCCAGGGTTCGATCCTAGCCGGTCGAAGATCCACCGTCTTTATTAATGGATCAAAAAATCAGGGCTGTCTTCAGGGTCCCTTCCAACTAGTTAAACCACAAACAGTGGTAGGTACGGGGGACCCTGGAATGAAAAGTGTTAGGGCCGCATTACTGGATAATTCATGCTTTTTTTTTTATAGATTTGTGGCGTACATGCAGAGTAAATAATCTGAGTTTGCTCCTGAGCTTTGAAATCTTTTTGGCTTAGTGGTAAAGTACTGGATTATCATCGCGAAGGTCTAAGGCTAAGACATACCTAGACGTTATGTCCACCGGCACCGACCCAGTACAAAACCACCATTCGACTTCACGTACGCCCCAACTAAAATAAGCTTATTAATCGACAATCGGGAAAATCTAAGCAGCGATGGAATGAAGTAATACACCTTGAATTCGAAAGCATGATGGTCACCACAACAGGCACTGAGGGTTTTTCAATCTCAAGTTTTGTGGTACCAGTTCGATTACATCAAAAGCTGGCTTTAGAATATATGTTGACACGAATGTGTGTCACCAAACTAGCTTGTTATGCTTAGAGGACAATTCAGTACTTTACCACTAAATCAAAAGGAATTTAAGACTCGGGAGTTGGATTATCTTCTATACATATAAAATGGCTGCATATGTGTGTGTGTGTGTTCCTTATAGAAATCCACATTTAGCGTCGGATCTTAGTAAAAGTTGGCACAGAGATCTTTTGATTCTCAGGAATTCGTATGAATGGGTTTTCGCCAGAAAATCCGGGAAATGGACTGTTTACGTCTATTAATAACAGTGACTAAATTTTTAGAAGTAAAAAATTTTAAAAAAAGTCTAAATTTAAATTTTCAGTCATAAAACTGCTTTTCTCTACAATCTGACGGAACATTTTACACTATTTAAAAAAAAAAAAAAAAAGCCTGATTGTTGATTATGCGTCATTTGACAGTTCGAGGTAGACCGTGCTAGCCGGGCAACGCAGCTAGAATATTCTAAACTTTTTGCCACAAGGCTTTGATACATTGTTAGACCCCTTTTTTTTAGTTTCAGATCAGTAGCAAATGTAGCAAAAACAAGTAAATAAATAAATATAAAAAATAAAAATAAATAAGGTAATTCGAGCGTGAATTATAACTGTTTTTAACTGATTTCGTGCTAAAATGTATGTAAGCCCTCAATTAGAAATCCATTGTTGATGACGGTCTTTGTTGAATAATGCTTTTCATTAAAATTTAAAGCGTGAAGAAATAAGAAGAAAGATTGGTTGCCATTTTTCTTTCTCGAATATGAACAAGTAAAACTCCGGCTTTTATTTTGAGGCATTTCCTGTAATCGGAGGGGGGGGGGTAATCCCCCCCTTTTTTAAAAGTATTTTTCCGCAATCTGTCGGGAAATTTTGCGTTTTTTCTTTGTTCGAGCCTGATTGATGAACTCGAGTCACTTGACATAACTTTCATTTTCGAGGCAGACCGTACAAAGCCGGGCGACGTATCTAGTAAATAAATAATATAAAATCCATGTTGATAAAGAAGGAAAACAAAGTGGTGAAAATTAACTATAGAAACCAATTCGTTAGGTGGAAGGCAGAAAAAAGAGATGGTTAAATGCATAACGAACAAATAAATCAATACATGCATATAAAAAAAAGAGAAAGTGCCAGATACATTGTTAAAACCATTAACAGAAAAATGAGACCTGGAATTAGAGCGGGAGGTGGGGAAAACCAAAAGAAAGATAAAGTGCTCGATTATTTTTTCTCTCTTTGAAGTATCACTACTAAAAGAGCTGTGTGTGGTGCGAAGTGACGTGACGACAGCGCTGATTGCGATGTTCATGTCACATCTTTCTTCCACAGTGGTGTTGAAAGCATCCCAGAAGAGTTTGGTCTTTCCAGCGAACCTCGCAGTCTGGTCAGTTTATCGCAGCGAGAGTAATAAGAGGTGCGAACTGATCTGCTGTCAACGACTAAAGTCCGCGCTCTCACCCTGTTGGGAAGCTGTTCTTGGACAGCCAGGCACGAAGTTTTTCAATATCAAGACACACGAAGTTAGGGGCCATTCACTAATTACGTAAGGACGATTTTGGCAATTTTTGACCCTCCTCCCCCCATGTAAGGGTACGTACTTGGCAAAAGCGCGTCTTTTCCTACGGGGTCGGGTCGGGGTTGAACTGTCCCTGTAGCCCCATTTGCCCGAGTCATCTCGGGCATCTGAAACTGGTAAGCTGCAAACGCGGCAGGCGCGGGGGGCTTCGGGGTTCAATGCAATGCAATACAATGTGAGGGTACGCAAGATTTTTCACCCCCCCCCCATTCTTACGTAAACTTCCATTTCGTTTTTTTTTTTTTTTTTTTTTTTTGAGTAATAAAATAACGAATCTTACATCACTGGAATCGTTATTAAATTCACTATTATTAAATTAAACCATTTTGCTCAAATAAATATTTACTATAAACACTGAATATTTTTTCGACATTTTTTTTGTATATGATGTGATACTTTTCAAAAATAAAACATGCCATACATATTGCGATTGTTTTATTTCTTTTTACTCCATTCATTTTTTGTAAAACAAATAAAAAACAGCGCATCCAAATACGTTTTTTACCTTCCAGATGCAAATGAAATATGATCCCTGGCAAACCGCTTCACCGCGCGATTTCCAATATAAAATATCGCATTGGAAAATATTACCTAAGAATGGATTTGAGCGCCCCTCCCCCCCCCCACACAAAGAAAGGGTATGTAGAAATTTTCCTACCCCCCCCCCGGGACCCTTACGTAATTAATAAATGGCCTCTTACATCATTTTTGACAGTGAAAGAAAAAAAGAGCTTTTCGAAAGTTTTGTTTTCACATAACAAAAGTTTCCTTCATCCTAAATGCTTGGCAAAAAGAAAAAAAGCGAATTCAATTCATGATTTTCTTCAATTAAACAGAGTTTTGAAATAAGGATCATTCCACAGTATTCAGTGTTATCGCGGGACATTTCACTGACTAACGTCGAAATGTTTGTATTTTTTTCATTGTGAAGGTACAAATATGAAAGTTGAAAATAATTGAAAACTTTGTTAATTATTTTCATAGTGGGAAAAATAGAAATATTTGGAAATTTGGCTGTGAAATGTCCCGCGTGTAACTTTGAATATTGTGTAATGACCCATATGTTTTTGAGGTTGTTATAAAATAATCAAAAAAAAAAAAAAATAATAATAATAATAATTTTAATTCTGAAATTTTGAATTCAAATTATGTTTTTCACAATCACGAACTGAGACAGGACCCTACTCATTGGAGTTATTATTTCTAGAAACGGCTCCTGTCCCCCCCCCCCCAAGTCTACCTCTCCTCCTGGGAGGTTACTTGTGCATAGTTGTGTGTGTGCGTAGACCTGTGTGTATGCACGTAGGTATGTGTGAGTGTATGTGTGTGAAGTCGTGTGTGTGTGTGTGAACGTGCGTGTGTGTAGGACATGGACGCCTCCGACCAGGAGAAGCGGATAGCTCAAAACCGGAGCAGCCGCACCGCGCCGCGCCGCCAGCAGAGGACGGTGGGCGGTGGTGCTGCAAAGGATTCTGGTCCAAGCTGAAAAAGGCGCGGACACCAAAAACGGTCAAATGAGAACAATAAGCAATCGTGATTGCTCAAAAAAAAAAAAAAAAAAGAATTATTAATCAGGATTTTTTATATTATTATAGAACAGCTAGCTTAAATTGTACAGCAACAACTGTAAACAGCTTGTTTCGTAGAACCCTAGGGTTCGATGAAGATTAATCATGAGTTCCGCGTTATTTTTTAAATTCAAAATAGTAGCTTAAAAATTCAGAAAGGTATGTTTTGAATGAAGCATCAAACCAATATTTTCCGAATGAACAGTTGAAAAAACATCAAAACGAAATGTGAGTTATAAACTCTATTCTTGTAAATATATGGCTTGCGACTATGTTAGTACAAGAGTACAAACTTTTTATTGGAATCAAATTTAAAAATTAAAAGAAAAAAAAAGTGTTACTTTTTGATGACATTAAGTGATATATTTAGAATTTTTCTCATTTTTTTTTCTGCGAGTAAGTGATTTTTGAATGTTGCATTCAAACTGTACTATAACGAATAAAGCAGGGCTTCCGTGAAAAAAAAGTGGATATTAAAAAGGGTTCAATTTGTTAAAGAAATTAAGAAACGCTGTTACAGGTTATAAGTTATAGTTGGAATTGATAAATAATATTTTCAGAAAAAAATCAAAGTTATGGTGTACGTGCTTTGAAAAAAAAAAAAATTCTAAAACTAATTTTTAAAAATTCAAAAAAAAAAAAAAAGCGCCCAAGTACTAATTCAAAATTGATGAAAAAATTGTACTACAAGTGACCGCCGCTTATACACTCACTGGCCAATGAATTAGAAACCCTAGATGAATATTTTATTGGACCACCTTTTGCACGGATAACTGCTCTGATTCGTTTGGGCATCGAGTCTACAAGCTTCTGGAGTGCATTTATATCCAGAAAATACCATGCATTGGCTATGCAGCTTTCTAGATCTTGTAAATTAGATGGAAGAGGAGAGTGCTATCGGAAGCGTTTTTCCACCACGTACCAACCATTTTCATTGGGGTTAATATTCGAGTTGTACGGTGGCCAGGGAAAGTTTTGGAAGTCAGACTGATGCTCAGCAAACGAATTTTCAACACTTCTGGAACGATGTATAGTTAGTTGCCTTATCGTACATGAAGTTTTCATCGCTATCAGGATAAAAATGCAACATTGCAGGGTGCACTTGATCTGCCAGTTTGTCTAGGTATCGCGTGGCTGTTTGTTTACCCTTGAGGAACACCAGGGTACCACTTCCATGCCAGCAGAACATGCTCCTTATTATAATACTCCCTCCAGATCCAATCTGAAATCTCAAAGGTTTCTAATTCACTGGCCAGTGAGTGTATGAATCACGTTTGTTCTAAACAGTTTCGATTCCATCAAGTGGTTGATTCAATAAAACGGTTAATTCAATAAAGCTGGAAATTGTTCTGTTTTTGACGATTTGATTCATTAAAGCGGTTGATTCAGTCAACCACTGGTTCAATTAACCGTCGTCCACTGAAACATTCCGAGTTTGCATTTGTGTTACACTAAATGGGTATTGCAGATTCAATAGAGTCTGGTTCGAATTCCGTATCTCCTCGATGATCTGAAGATCCACACACTATCCTAACTAACAACATTGTAAGGGGCTGTCCATTTATGTCACACTTTTTTTTTCAATATTTTTGACCCACTCCTTCTTTTGCCACAAAGTGTCCGACTTCATCTTACCCCCCCGTGTCATATGTCACGTTATTTTTCATAAGCATATTATTATTTAAAAAATGCGTGATGTCACACTGGCACACTTCCTTTTTTCACAATCACGTGCACTTGTCACGAACTGCCACAATTTCACAAACCCCGCTCCCCGTCAAAACGTGACATCATATTTGTGGACAGCCCCTAATATAATTGTAACTAATGTAATCCAAAAGCAGTTTTCAATCAATTGAAAACAAATCAAAGAAAGCAGAAAGAGTATGAATTTTGTTTTCCGTCAAGCAAGCTTTTTGAACAGCGGTTAGGAACCATGTCACGCAGCCTGACTATAAAAACCTTGGAAAAAAGTTTCTTGAAGAGAAAAATCTGAACAACCCTGCCCCGGATAGACTAATAATGGAATCAAAAGATAGAAGGAAAGAAAAAAGTCAACTTGGTATGTGAGGTATTTTTCCTCTGACAAGCATGAGTTAAAATATTGCACCAGACAATAATTTTGGGTTTTCAACTGTCCTCTGCAAACATTATTTATCTACTAGAAAGTCGCCCGTCAAGGTATGACGGTTGAAAATTGCTTCTACATTTGAACGAAACCATTGCCTGCTTGGAGATATTTTGACAGTTGAAATTTTAACCCTCACTCCAGTGGCTTAAACCCTAAACTCCTGTAGATAGCGTTCATTGTTGACCACTTTTTAGTTTCTTCATTACCCTGAAATGACAAAGTTATATCAGTAAAACAATTAAATTACCGGATCCAGTTCAGCCTAGTCACAATAAAGACTTTCCCAGCATGTTAAAACTTACTAAAACATATTATCAAGTTATCATTCCGTGGCGCGAGTTTCATTGTTGATTACGTCAGGAGCGTTACTCGATCATTGATTATTAAATATATGAGGGTTCCACCTTCCCACCTACTTTTGATGTGCAATTTAGGTGGTTCCATCTACCCCATAAATACTGTACTCTGGTGTGTAAGTGGAAACAACTAAGTTTTTCATTATTCCTATTTTTTGGAAGATGATGTAAATTACACTTTGGGTGTATTTTACATAAATCCAACGCATATTTTTTAAATCGCTTAGTTTCTGACCAGGCTGACATGGCCGCTCATTGTCCCTGCTGTTGAGTAGCATTCAGAGCTTCGATATTCTTTAATCTAAAATCAATTCTGAATAGGGTTAAATCAGTAAATTGTTTTTCTGTGAGTTGGAATCATTCAGAAGAGATAAAATGGAAGGAGTGAATACTTTCATTCGTGATGCAAAGACCAGAAATCACGTGATAGTTTTTAAAGCAAAGCATTGGAAGAAAAGAAGTTTCTTTGCTAGTTTCACGCAAAATGTGCCAACCATTCGTGGTTGTTGAGTTATGTAACTTGGGGTCTTTGCCCCAGCTTTTGCTACGCCAATGATTGGACTTGCGTCCTCCATTTACTAATTCCTGCTCTCAGGTTGGAATGTATTTTTATCTAATAATTTTGCAGAGCTGCAAAGAAAATGAAATTGCTCGTGACCAAAGAGCTTGATGATAATCATATTCAATGCAAAATCTCTACTTTTTTCGCTTTGAAAAAAAAATTTTTTTTTTTGAAACTCAGTGACATGTGCATTTTATCATGAAAATTTGTACCTTATGAGTGTGATTTTCTTCATGCTATACATAGAAACTGCATTTTTCGTAGATATTAATTGTTCTTACAAACACCCAAAAGTACTTTGGAGCAGAGTCCATTTTAGACAAATAATTGAAGCATTTTCTTCCTTTTCATTTATTTGCATGACAGGTATTTTACATGCTTATAGAAATTTTCTTCTTGTAATTTTTCAGTTATAGAAGACATTTCTACCAGAAAGGGGGAAAAAAAGATAACTCTTAAAACTGGATTCAAAATATGTATAATAAATCAAAGTAAATAAGTAGCTGCAAAAGTATTCTAAATAACCCAAATGCCACCTTGTCGAAAAAAAATAAACGTGTCACTACACGTGCAGTTTGTTTTAAGAAAAATTTCAAGGCCTGTTCAACCCGAAATTTTACACTTGAATCGACAGGAGGATCGAATTTCCATTTATTCCTTTAATATGTGTTGAATAACGATACAGATGAAAGACTTGAAAGGAAAGTAGGAAAGCAGATGATTTTAGAACAATTAAGCATGCTTCTTCCTGCTGAGAATTGGTTCCATAAGCTTATTAAAAATTAGTTTCTTATTGGTTCCTGCTAAAAAAAGTTTCTAAATCATTTAAATATTATATGTTTAGATTTTCATAAATGTATTTGCGCTGTAATTGTGTTTTTAATGAAGTTCTTCATTTTGCAAAACAAATATGCCCGGTAATAGGGTAACAAAAATAGCAGCAATATAAAGGGTAATATTGACGCTTGCCGCCAGCTACAATGCTACTGAATGAAAAAAAAAAGTGATTAAAAATCAGCTGACAATCGCCAATTCGAAAATAATTTATCACCTTGAATTGTACAAAAGATGTTAAGCAACTGGAAAAATATTTTCCACAAAAATCAAGCGGCAGCTTTTATTAACCAGCGACGGCGAAATTTTTTCTTCCTTCTAACTTAGCTGCGTTAAGGGAAACTACCTTTTTCAGGTGTAATATGATCCCCAGATATAACATGCATTCTTTCATGTAGCACCACTATCGGAAGTGCAATTGCTACAAGAATTTTGACGCCCGGTTTTCCCATCAGATGGTGGCACCTGGCTTTGTTCGATGCAAAGCTACGCTAGGAATTTAATTTTGCCAAGAGCACTCCAAGTCAAGCAAGAACTCAAAGGCTTTTTTACATGTCGTATTATTATACGACATGGACGCTATTGATTTCCAGTGTCTTGAAAATCCACCGACTGGAGTTAAGTTCGAACCTACACCATTGGGCATAAGAGAGCAGCGTCTATAACCGCTACACCACTTTGTCGGGAGAACATAAATTAAAATAAGACATTTGTGTGTTAACGCCTTAATGAAAATGTTAAGAACTAGAAACATGAAATTAGTATACAGTTTCAGTTTTAGCTGACAATGTGTACCTGGGAAACCTTTTATTATTATTATTATTATTATTGATAAATTAAGCAGAAAAAAAGTTATTAAATACTTTATGTGATTTTTAGTAATTTTTATACAACAGACCACGAACTAATTGTCATGTCTTTCTTCAGTGTTGTTACAGCTGCAAATTACAAGACTCAGTTTTACTAGCTTTCCAATTGTTAAAAATCTGTAACAATGAAATTGTCCCCAAGAATTCAGTTCAAGTTAGAAATTCATCTACTATAGTGGGAAATATGTGTTATAGAGATGTACTAGATTGATAAAAGTAGCGAGATTTTAATAAGAGATAGCGATTGATAAACTAGTTATGTAAATTGGTATAGATTTTAAAATGTAGTGAGATTTTAATAAAATCATTGAGAGAATAATCATATTTTAAACAGTGCAAAATTAGCTGACAGTCTATATTAAACTTGATTTAAGGCATGCGCTGCTATTTTTTTTTAAAATCAGAATGCGAACCGAAATAAAAGAAAAATCTGTTTCATCCACTCACCCGGGGCCGTGGTAGCCCGATCGGTAGAGTGTCGGATTCGGGACCGGAGGGACCTGAGTTCGAACCTCGAGGGTCGAAGACCCACCGTCGTCATTAAAGGGGACTGGGCGACGTTAAATATGCTCGTGGTCTCAATGTCCTCCAAGTGAAACGATACCTCTGGGGGTGCTAGCACCAGGTAGCTATTAGCTCCTGGACTAGTTCTAAATTCTCATTAACTGTTCGATCCGGTGATAGTGCTGCCATCTATCGGTATATAAAATAATGGAGGCAAGGCACTCAGTATGCAGTCCTCGACATAAATACAGTTGTAGTCAGTTGTGACTCTGAATAGGAATAGGAATCCACTCACCCTCCATCCTGCCCGGCTGTTGTGCCTGTGCATTCGTATGGCGACATCTCCAGCGAACTTCTTGCGGTCGAAAGGTTCCGAGGAAAAGGCTTTGGCGGCTCGGACGCCGAAACCCACATCATCGGCGCAGCCGCCCCACGAGAAGTCGGCGGGAGGCGGCTCTCGGGGGGAGGGGCGGCCGCAGCCGCACACCCTGATGCGCCCCTCAGCGCACGCCCGGGCGACCCCCACAGCCAGCCCTGCCGAAGAGAGAGCGCTCACGTACGCTTGCTCACGGGTGCCTGTAGAGCAAAGTAAATGCCATTTAGATTCAACATAGATATCGAAATCGTGTTATAAGAGACTTAGAAATAATGTAAATCAAGGGATGTGTACCGTATTTTATCGAAACCTAGTTTCATAAAAACAAAGTAAACACTTATTAGAGTTATCAACCGTTAACAGAATGTATTAAACAAAAAGGAAATTCCATCTTTTTTAAGTATAACATTCGAGTTATACCAAGACCATGAAGTACTGAATTCAAGTTTCGTACAGTGTAATGCAGAACCCGTATAATAACAATCGCAAATTTAGTACCGTGTAATATCGAAATCGTGTTGTAGAAGTACCGTGTTATACGAGGGACGCCTGTATTTAAATCTGTCCACTGTATCTCTGCGTGTGTTTGTAACCCTATCTCCTTCGCACTGTCAGTGTCTCTCAGCAGGGTCAGATTAAGGCATCGGCACATGGGGAGCAGGCCCAGGGCACCAACATTTGGGGGGGGGGCACCAAATCTGTTGGTTAAGTTTTAATTGGACTCATTTCATATCGCACTGTAGCTAGCTGTAAATATTAAATCAAGAAAAAACATTCTCCTTAAAAATTTAATTTCGTTTGCAAATTCCAAAACCACTCCAAGTGTAGTCTACATTTACACTATTCAATTTATACCATACATAGTTTTGATATTAATAGCTTACTGCAACCTGCAAAGTTTGACGACATCTTGTATTATAATGTTTAATTATTATCGTATGTATAAGATATCATCTCTATATTGTAATATAAAATATCGTCAGATTTAGAATTGCTGTGTTTACACCATCAATGCAAGTATCAAAAATATTTCCCTATATAGAATAAGCAGGGGGAGAGGGGGGGCAACAAATAAATTGGGCCCAGTGTCTTTAAAAATCAGAGTCGGGCCCTGTCTCTCAGCCTAATACTAGCACCGCTAGATAGAGGATATCCGAAGGAAGCCATTCCGTCCTGCTTCACTTCACAAAATTTTAATGAGCCCGAGACGTAAATTGATAAACGTTCCGTCAAAATGATCAATTTTTTCCAGTATTAGCACAAAATTTGGCGAATAGCCGATTCTTGGCAAGAAATTGGCAACACAATCGCCAAATTTGGTTAGAAATTGCCAATTTTGTCTCCAAGTTTGGTGACATATTGCCAATGATGTCACCAAATATTTTCACAGTTTGGAAGTCTGTAACTTTATATAGGTGTTTACTTAAAAAAATAATGTATTATTCATTATCAATTACACTTTATTTGGTCTTATAGCGTTTGAGGATATATTGCATAACAATAAATAGTTTAACAGATGAGCAAAAAGGAATAAAACTTGCATTGTTGTTGTTTTACTTGTAAGTTTGCAAAGAAAATCGCTAAAAGTTTTTATCACCCAACAATAATCGTTAACAAATGAAATTCCAACAATGTTTTAACACATAACAATTGATGTTAACAAAGAAATTGATATCCATCATTTCCAACATCGACTGTAAAATATTTTAGACCATTATGATTATTTTGCAGATACTTTCTGAAGCAAGTCGCCAAATAGCTTTTTATGTCATGGTAGTCAAATAGGTTGATAAAATGCCAAAAAAGAAAAAGAAAATCGGAATTTCAAAGACAACGAAGAGCAGAGGAAAGTGAAGAAGACGGAAATTGTGAAGAAAAAAAATGAAGATGCAGAGCGTCAGCGGCAAGGAAGAAATAAAAAAAACTGAAGATGCCGTTCGAAAGAGAGACGAAAACGCGTAACGTCACACAAATATAAACTTTAATAAAGGAAACTCTAATAACAATTCTAATAGGAAATTCAAAAGGAAATTATATACGAAGCTTTCAAAATATACCGACGAAGACGGGTTGGCGAGCGAGGGCGAGGCTGCCACCTCAGGCAACGAACGGGGGTATGCGAGCGAAACGAGCAGAGGGCAGAACCCCCTAGTTTAATACTTTGTTTGACTATGTTAATATGAATTTTGATGGTCGAAGGATGAGTACACGATTCACTTTTTACCTTTGTAATTACTTTATTATATGTGTAACTTTATTGTTTGCTTACTATTCGTTATGTTTGTGTGTTTGGTTAATAAATCTTTATCTTATCTTTTTCACTACATTTGTTTTCTTTGAACGTTGTATTTCATACTGTTACTTTGTTGCATAAAGGTATTAATTTATTCATTTCGAATTATCTAGTTACTTCCTTGATTTTTCCAATACAATACACATTACCACCACTCTTAAGAAATCCTGTTAAATATCGCTTCCCCCTAATTATTTTGAATCAGAAAAAAAAAAAAAAATTTTTGTTTTTCAGGAAAAAACAAATTTAAAAGTTAAGCTTAGAAGGAAATAATTCATAGTTTTTTGTTCTTAATGTAGGTGTTCTTTATCCAAAAAATCTTGGGCAAGAACACTGTCGTGGGAAGAAAATAAAACGCAGTGTCTGCAAATTTTTCATTTTAAAAAAACATTTGTGTCTTCTATTGTACTTCAGCTATTTTGTACAAGTTGTTTATATGGTTTTCTCTGAAATTAAAACACGAAATAAGCGTCCAATTCCAACCTTCCCCTATTGTTAGTATGAAATTCAAAAGCGTTTCTTGAAATGTCTCAAAAATTTATTTCTTCAGACACTGTGCTCTGCCTTCTCACGACAGAACGTGTGCTGTTCATTCCAACTATGCAAGTGTTTGGCAAAATAAATGTGAAACAAGTGAATAATGATAATAATAAAACAAAAAAGTAGTCCCTTTATTTACTCATCATTTTATTTGAGCTTACTACAAAATACCATGCTTTGCCATCAATCTTTAAGTTGAACCGCACCATTGCTGCGGTCACTCATCTGGTGTGCTAATTCTATATTAGCTACCAGTTGTTTGAATCTCTTGGCTCCCTTAAGAGGTTTTTCGCCTCCAGCTCATGTGATTCCTATTCCGGGCTGATGAGTGCTAAAAAGCACGAAACTGCAGTCCTCGGATGGAATAACTGAGCTGGTGGTGTATTTTAAGTATTTTTGCCTTAGCCCTGGCTTAGGGTGTAACTTACTACAAAAAAGTTAGTCACTATTCTTAGGTTAGACACTCTGTCCAACGGAAGCAAAAAAAAAAAACTAAGAAGCCATTTCAAGCACGCGTAAGGTTTCCGAAATCAATCGCTTCACCTGATTGCAAGGAGATCACGATTCAAGTACCTAATAGAATGAATTAACTTTATTTTTACTGCTGAGAGACTGAGAAGAGGTTAGAGACATTCTGTATTTCACACTCGACATATTTGTCAATCATTGGCGTAGAATTTCCTCCAATTTTACAGTATACGACACGGAGCATCCAAAAAACTTGATTCCATGAAATATATTAACTAGGAATTGCAATATCGGACCGAAAATTAATACCGGTATTAATACCGGTATTTGAAATTTCTCAAAAAATGATTGAAAGCATATTGTTTCGTTGCCGCACTTCATAATTTTGTACAAAATTTGTATTATTTTATGAAAACGTATTGTAAACAAATATAAAATGAAGGAACTAATGTCATTTTCAAAAAGTCAATAATAGTAAAAAACATAATGAAACATAATTTATTGAATTGTCTTAGTCTTGCTCTCATTTTAGTGCTCAACTTTCCTACAGTTGAAAGTACCCTTTCTGAATTCACGCAGAGCGGTGATATTGTTAACAATGCGCGATTTACCTCCTCTAACTGTCTAGAAGTCCTTCACCCTCAAATCACCTTTACGATAAAATTGACTAAATTTGATCTTGTTAGTTTCTCTTATTCGTTTTCGCTTTTTTTTCCTTCAAAATTCTTTACAATTATAATTGTGTAAACATCTCAAAGTATGTTTAAATTAATTAAGCTTTACCTCTATGCAAAATTTAAGGCACTATATATATAATTTCAAAATATTATCTTCCAAATATAAAGCCAAACAGCGAGACAGGACAACAAACCAATACTGGTGACAACAAATTGCCATTTGGTTATGCTTTCAAGAAAAGCTTTTGTCAAAATTTAGTATAATTGAAGCAAATTATATTTAAAAAAATCAAAGTTTTACTTCAATATGGTTGGAATAAATTTTTCACCGGACAAATGCATTCAAAATTATACTCGAATTTAACTTTCACAAATGGGAAAGTGAGGGATCAGGGAAATGGAAAAAACAAAAACTTGGTGCTCAAAAGAGCACCAAAATACGACTCATCTCCCCATCTAGTAATAACAGTATCACTTTGAAATCCTTCCGCTACTTTTGTTTAATGATATTCTATTAGATCGTGCTTTTGAAACTAAATTTTACATTAATGGATTGATTTTGGTTTTGTATCATGGAAAAAGAAATATACATTTAAAATATAAGTAGATATTTAATAAGTTCAATTGAAAATTCTTTAATTTAAACAATTTATTATTTTCAGTTAATACCGAAAAAACTGGTATTTTACCTCAGCAAAACCGGTATTACGAAATTACAAAGGTGCTTAAAATACTGGTATTCGGTATACCGGTATTGCAATCCCTAATATTAACTGTAGATTCATAATTCAATGTATTCAAGGGAAAAAATTAAAGTCTCACGTACTAGACCGCAGTAAAAGAAAATATTGCAATCTTAAGTCTCACAAATTTTCAGAAAATTGCATATACATGTCACGTGTGTCGGGGTTACAAGGAACGTCTCTTTCATGTGAAAGTGTTCATTTCTTTTACACATTTTGTGAGTATTACACGTTGCGAGACATAATGTTGTGATATTTTCCTTTACTTTTCTGCACAAAAGTAATTCTTTATTTCTTACAAAACGCAGCGTTGAGTTACGAAAATATGCACAGGAGGAAGGCGCATAGAACATCTTTAAACAATGAGATGACATCTGCCTCCAGCTCGGTTATTCCTTATTTCTGACCGATGAGTTCTAATAAGAACGAAACTACAGTCTCTGGATGTGATTACCTGGCTGCCTGTTATATTGCATGTGGTTCTACCTTAGCCCTGGCTTAGGGGCGGTAACTTACTTCTGATCTTTAGAATGATTTAGGTTTGGAAAAAAAAAATTTTTTTGTACCATTTTTATTTTTTGAAATATGCACATTAGAAACTCTTTCAATCGTTTTGAATTACCATGTATTCTTCACGAATCAACGATGAGCCGAAAAGTTAAGGATACTCTTGGAAAACAACTTAGGGGAAAGTTGGGTAATGACGCTCAGCGGGCCAATCCCACTCACTCAAATATCCCTAAACAGAACTACATTGAAAACTTGACATCGGTACCCCCATATAGCAAACATTATTGTAAGTGTCTAGTAAGGTTATTAGGGTGGTTCAAAAAAAAAAAAACTTTTTCTTTAGCTAGTGTCCATGACACCTCCTATTTTTTAGACTTACTAATAGTATTATGCTGTAAAAGCTTTAGCTTCTTTCTCAAATCTTAAGAGGGTGCTCAATGAGCCCTAAATTTAACATTAGCCGTGGCATAGAAAATGTCACAAATTTAGAAACATTTATTTTCCCAGCTTTTTTTTTTTTTTTTGTAAATAATTATTTTATTGCATGTATATACATATTACTCATGTATATTATAATATGTAGCATTAGTTTTTCAGTTCAATGTATATTTTTAACGCCCCTCCCCATACTTAAGTTTGGGGGAGGTGTGGAGCACCCTCTTTCAGTTGAAGTAGGAAGCTAAAATTCTACCAGAATATTGCTATCCACAAATCTACAAATATTGAGGGGTGCCCTATTATCTAGGAAACACTTTTTTAAATATGTATTTTTGAACCACCCTAAAGGTTATACCTAGGTCATTGTCGGAAGAAAACTTTTTGTGACCTCACGTAATTAATTTTCAAGTGTTTTGTTATAAAATTCTACATCTCACTTGAATGTAAGTGCACATTATTATTTTCAAATAGCAATCTACTCATTGCGTCTATAAAATGAACATTTAACTTTGCGTTTATGCTTATATTTATTTTCGTTGTGCTTTGCTACTGCAATTATAACGTTTTAAAATCCAACATGGCGAATGAAGGGTAATGGCACATACGCGTGCTGATGAGTGTCCGGTTTACTTTGCCCAAATCGGACAAGGACTCGGTCATTTCGGAAACTTTATCCATTTTACGATCGTCGCCGAACGCTCTAGCACTGCTGGAACGGAATTTATGCCTCTGAAATTAAGATGGTTGTACCCGAAAGCTTTTCTGAAATTGATCGTGAATCATCTTTTACGGACGTGAATCAGATAAGCAACCTGTTTCCGAAATTGAAGCCTGAAACCGGCTCTACGAAACTGTGGAAAAACTAGCCCAAAAAAAGAAAAAAACTTCCATTCTTGAAACAGTTTTATTAAATGCTTTCGGTCGAAAATACAAAATAAAAGGGATTTTGCATTTGATGTGTCTTCAGTTGGGCTGGGCGCAACGCATCTGCGAATATATTTGTTTGGTATATTGGGATTGGGACTTTGAGGTGCAAAAGGGGGATATTGATTGGAACTTTCAAAAAGGGAGCACGATTTCGTGAACGATTTTACCGTTGAACTTTTATCATAATCTGTTGAGCAAATAATTCATGAATCATGAAATCTGAACATCAAAAAAGGCCGTTTTTTAATTTTTCTTTTCATGATTAAAGAGCTATTTCACCCTTTATATATTAACAGTGGCGCAGCGAAAGGAAGGGGGGGGGGAGTTTGGGGGTGAAACCCTCCCCCCCTTAGAGTCACTGGTTTAATAAAAATGCAAATTATAATACAGTAGTTTATGCATATGAAAGGATTGTTTTGATCCAAAAAAAAAAAAAAACCCCTCCAGAAGGAATTTTTGATTTAAAAAAAACCTCCAGAAGGTCTTTTTTTTTTAATCAAAAAACCCCCTCCAGAAGGTATTTCTGGCTGCGCTAGGGTATGTTAACAAGGTTCAGCTGCGAAATGTGTCAAAAATTTATGTGTGTGGAATAGTGTATCAGAGAGGTACGCGTGACCTTTCATGGTAGTTCTGAGCCCGCGTCCGCTGAGAGGTTAAAAAACCCTGAGCACAAGGACTCAGTCGAGAGGAATTAAATACCTTTTATCAAGATTTTTCCAAAAGGTAAGATCTTCTGTTACGTACTCTTTCTGTGGCTTTTTATTAGGAGGATATTGCAAAGACATACATAGTTCAATATCGTTGGATACTGCTCCAGTCCCTCTCGGAACCTCTTGGCAACGAGGTGAGGTTCGGACTTGATGAGCGATGAATCGAAAGGCGAGCTATGAGCATTTAGTAGTTAATGGCGATCAGCTGAGCTGGACCTGAAAATAATGATTTGCCATTCGCCACCTGGCAACTAAATGATATAATTTGGCAACTAATTAATATGCTCAAAACCGGCTACAGATAATTATTACTACTTCATTGATTTTTTTTTTTTTTTGTCATACATAACATATAATTTCTACTCGTACTTTGTCGCACGTTGTTTGTGATGTAAAAACAATCTCAAGTTCTCACATACTATTCCATATCGCCAACAGATAAGAAAAGTCAAATCATTATTGATTTCATTCTCTTTTCCATCGCCTCATTGGTCCCCCTCCCCCTCAAGAACTAACAAGAGCCATGGGTGAGTACAAAAGTTGAACGTATCTCGAGAACGGGTAAAAAACACACACACGCACAAGAAAAGAAAAAGCAAATGAATGGCTTTGTAGTTTGATCTGCAATGCTAATATTTCCTTCCCCAGCTTATTTTTTAGTGCGATGATTTTTTCCTCGTAATAATAATAATAATAATAATAATAATAATAATAATAATAATAATAATAATATTAAAATAATCCTGGATGAGGTGGCGATTAAATTTATTCCTCCTTCACACGAGGCAACATAGTTGAATCAATCAACTTTTGAAAGAGCTGTTAAGCTGTTATTAGAAAGTGTAACCAGGTAGAAAAGTGAAGGAATAGCCTATCATCCTTCCCGCGACAGTCAACTATGCCGGCATCATTCTCATCCCGATGCGTGTAATCAACTTTTTAGTTGAATATTGACAAGCGATCGCTCTACACACGACTAAACTAGTTGGGAGTAAATTCCGTTCAGTTTTAACAGCGTTGCGGAGCAGCTGCTCGAACAAATTCGGCTCATTAGAAGACTAGAAAATTGCCCATCAAGGTATGACGGATGAATATTGCTTCTACCTTTTAACGAAGCCATTGCCTGTTTGTGGATATTTTGATGGTTGAAATTTCAACCCTAACTCCAGTCGATCAACCCTAAGCTTCAGTAGAAAGCGTTCACTGTAGACCACTTTTTCGAATTTTTTTTCATTCTCCTAAAATGTCATTCTTACTAAAGTAAAACAGTTGAGTTACCGGATCCAGTTCAGCTTTGTCAAAATAAAGCATTTCCCTGCATGTCATCACTATTAAAACTACAGGATGCATTCGGTACCTTTCAAGGGAGAAACGCTTGTTCACCAGCGGCACCCAATAAGGAGACGAAATCGCACCTCTAAATAGGGTGAAAAACAGGCACCTTTTAAAAAACAGACAGCCTCAGTGAAATAAAGGAACCTTTGGAGAGAGAAATGGCACCCTTACTATCGATCCTTCCCCCTCCCCCCCCCCCCCCCCCTCCCTCGTATTTTTGCGTTTTTGAATACAGTTGTGTGTCTTTTTTTTTTTTTTTTTTTTTAAGTTTTGTTTTGATTTATGATATTCTACGTTTTGGACATTTTTCACATTGAACTCGATACTGGAAATGATTAAAACATGTATTTACAGCATTTGATCATATTTCAGAGTTTTCAACATAGTTAAGAAGTGCTCATTGCTCTAACTCAGTGTCTCTCAACCTCTTTTGATCCACGGGCGCGGTAAAAGCAAATGAAAAACTTTGCAGACCAGTGAAATCTTTATCGTTTTCTTAAAAATTCATAAAATAAATAATATTAATAACTCTGGGGCCGTTAAAAACATGTGAAAAATTCAGAGTTCTGATGAGTTTTTTTTTTTAATACAAGAAGTAATGTTAAAAATTAATAAAACAATAAAAATCTACCCCTTTACTTGGTATCAAAGATCTGTCACAAATCGTTATAATTTAAAGACGAGTAATTATTTAAATAATGAGAGAAATTATACATTTACTAAAACATGACGCATTCCGAAAATGAAGCATAGCTGTACTTATGGATTATTTACATGAAGAGCCAAAAAATATTCAGGGATATTGCAGTTACGGAAAAACAAAATCGTTTCATAAACGTTAATCAAGAGTAACAAAATAAAATGCACATAAAGTTTTTCGACAGTTAAAAAACCAAAAGAAATTTCTAACGCTATAGATACATTAACCGCTAACAGGAAATGATTCTAACACTTGAATGAAAAAGCAAAAAAAAAAAAAAAAAAAAAAGAGCTAGACTGAGAGAGATTTTTTTTCGCTAGCTTTCTGTTATAATCTAAGAAGCACAAGAATCATTTTTATTAAGATTCTCACTTGTTGATTATTGATAATCTTATAGTAGGTGTTTTTTTTTTTTTGGTGATTAATAAAAGCTGCTTATCGAGTACTCAAGAAAATAATGACAGATATTTTTAGTAGCGTTTTGAATGATGGAAATTTCACGATAGTAACGATTAACTAACTAAAAGACAGTAACGGTAACTGAAAAGCAATAAATGCACTTTTAAACACTTAACTATGTTTGAAAGCCCTAAAAGCTACAAAGTGATCAAAAGCTGTACTGACTTGTAATTTCGGATAATTAATCCTAGAAAAGTTGTGTTTTAATCCAATAGTGTACTTCATTCAAATGTGAAAGACACACAAACGCAATCATCATTTGTCCGCCATATTGAGGTGGTTGAATGTATGTCTAAGGCAAAAGCGCATGCGCAATGAGTCTTTTTGTGATTGCATGCTGTTTCGGCTCCTCTGCTCTATTTTCTAGCCTGCATTGCACCTTCAGGCACTATGCTTTCACCTTAGAGGGAATATTTTCACTCGTCTGGAACCCCTGGTTATAACAGTGATTACCAAAAAATATTATCAAATTATCATGATGTGACGTGAGTTTCATTGTTGGTGACGTCAGGAGCGTTACTCGATCAGTGAATTGGCTGTTATATATATGAAGATAAGTTGATTCAACTAAATTATCCCCTGTAAAGAGTAAGAAAAATTCCAGACAATTTTTTCGAAATGTTGATTCTTGAAACCGCCGCGTGTGTGTATATAGGGGCCTTAAAGTGCCAACCGGCCACTGCGTTTAACCAAGGCGTGCACAGATAGGGGCCCGGAAAAGTCATTTGGATTCGTCAAATGTGACTTTTCCGGGCCCCCTCCATATTGTTTACCCCTATATTTTGCCCCTAATTTTAAAAATATTGGGCCACCTTCAGGATCGGACTCGGGCCAACAGGTGTTCTCCCCCCCCTCTCTGAGCCAGCGCCTGCATCTAACTAAAAATTTGAGTTTTCAGGTGTAAACCGAGCGAGAGAGAAAGCCACGAATGTAACTTCCGACAAAAAAGTACGTGACTCTCTCCGTTCCCTTTCGACCTCTCTCCGGAATAGTGGTCCGATAAATCTTTGAATCTGCTCGCAGCAGACGTTCCTCGCTCGTTCTCACGATTCAGATTTTCGAGGTCGAGGGCGCATGCTGGCGGGCACGGAGCGGCGAGCGCTTCTTTAAAAACCGAACGATTTATTTTCTTCATATTATTTAGTCAAAGAAAAACTATTTAGACGTGGAATAAGTCATCTTGATGAATAAGCCAGAGAAAGATGTTCTCATTAGTTACTTTTCGTGAAACGTCGTGTTTTTTCTTCAGAATTGCAGTTTCAACCGATCCATGTTTTGCTGCGTTTTAAAATGTTAACTGAATTTTGATTGCGTATGTTTGTTAGACGCTATATTACTCACAAAAGTTGTGATTATATCCAAACACAATATCTAATGTTCTAGAAACATACGTTTTATTAAGGGGTGCAATGAGGGGGGAGGGGTAATCCCCCCAAGCAATCTTAGTATTAATCCATATTTCTAGTAAAAAATATCGAGGTTGGAAAAACCGTCACCAATCTTCGACAATCTACTGTTCTTTTCCTCGTTCAAAATCGTGTAAAAAATGAACATATAACCACTAGGTT
Organism: Uloborus diversus; assembly: GCF_026930045.1. NCBI lineage: Eukaryota > Metazoa > Arthropoda > Arachnida > Araneae > Uloboridae > Uloborus > Uloborus diversus. Next base: position 91,444,403 of record NC_072735.1, read on the forward strand.
ATGAAAAAAGATCACCGAGAAGCTAGAAAACTATTCCTCAAAATAATGTCGGTCATTATTAATCACTTTTTGCTATCAATCTACAAGTTCCTGATCGAGTCAAAATATCATTCAGACAACTTCGAATTAAAGTTCTTCAAACGTTTGAATCCTGCGTCCTGTGTCAAACCCTTCCTTCCAGTAGTGATGCAACAAAACATAACCTGGATCTCGAGTTGCATAATTTTGTTACCAGTGTCCAGTACCAGACATCTTGCCAACAAAAATTCCAAAGCATTAACAAATTTACGAAAAGAATTGAATTTTTAACTTTGTCCGCGAATTTTTTTTAGAACCTTGTAAATAAAAACAACAATAATGAACAAAAGCAAACTCACCTCTTAGGAGGTCTTGACCAAAGTTAGGTGCTTTTTCCACGGAGGAGCAATTCCAGCGGTGCGTTCGGAATACTTGCTGGCAGGCTTCCGCTACGCGCCTTGAGGCCGAACTCAAAACGGGCATGAGGGCCAGGTTGGCCTTGCAGGCCGCCTTTTGCACCGGGGCCAGGACGCCCGTCCGGGCGGCGCGAACACAATCCGAAGGACTTTCCCATGACAAGGATTTGCGGCTCCGCTGCACTCCGCTGTAATAAGATAGAGTTTGATTTTAGAGAGAACAATTTTTAACAAAATATGCTGAATTAGATTTTTGAGTTGTTTTAGAGTACAATAGATATTGCTGATTTCAAAATTGTCATTAGTTTTCATCTTCCAAGTTAAGTTTTTTCTTTACACCTAATGTGAATATGGAGACTTTTCATGGCAGAGAGTAATTTCTAATATTTGTCAGATATTATTTTAAAAATGTCCTACATTTTGTAAATTGGTCGGTTTGAGCCGAATGTAGTAAAAAAGCTTTACGTAATACACTAAACTGAGATTATTTTTGGACTCAGAGGTCATAAGTTGGTCCATGGCGCTGCTAAATTTCGCTTACGCTTTTAGGCTCAGACAATCGCTGAAACCCAAGGCAACGAAGAGGGCGCTACAGGGAATCCTTTTTTTCCCATTACGTTGCCATTGATTGGTGGATGCAGATGATTCCGTTCAGTGACTCCCGCGATCAAAACGGGCAACATATGAAGTTTCGAATTTTTCGAGAATTTCAAGAGCAGATAATAGTTGCACCGGTTTAGCACAGAAAAGTCATAAATTATCAAGGCCCGTAAAGCGGAAGTTCCATTTAGTGGGGCCATGGTTGTTAAAATGAAACATATTGTCTAGTAGGTGTTTCCCAATGTTATAGATAGAGAAAATGAGATTTTCAGAAGATTTCTGTAAATTTGGAAAATGGGAAATAAAGCATTGCCGGAAGAAGTATCTATTGGTAAATGCTTACCTATGGGATCCACTTCATCTTACTGTTGGTTCTAGATAGGCAATGGTAATAGGAGATAGATAGAAGGAATGTTTGTGATTAGTGATTACTCCTCATGGTAGCGAAGAAATCCCCCTCTTGTCGCCAAGTGTATTGCACGAATTAAATTTGCCTTGCTTCGTCGAGTGGTGCAAAAATTGTGGTGAAAATTAAAAGAAAGTTCAAGCAGTCAGGGGTGCCCACCCCTTAAGAGCAAAGGTGCACCCCCCTAAATATCGCAAAGACCCCCCGCCAAAAGCAAGAGCCCCTCCCCCGAAAAAAGTGAAAAATACCCCTCAAAACACCCCTTAATAATTTAATGGCACAGTCTGCCATTACCCCCCCCCCCTCTAGGTGGCCACCCGTGTAAGCAGTAATGTTTTTCACTTGTATGCTGTTGTATTTCAAAGAGTTAAAAAGGTTCTTATTTAGCTCAAGTCAAATCTATAGAAAAGAAAACAGAAACCTGATGCAGATGTTTTATGAAAAAAAAAAAGTATTTTTAATATTTCTGCTTCACAGGCGTACCCTGAATATGCAACCAAAAACTATTAAAAAACATACTAGATCTCCAGATATTGCACTTTAATATTTATACATACATTTATATGTTACTGTAAAAGTCCAAAATCTGGCACATGTCAATTTTCGCCGGTGAATGTCAACATTCTCATAGCAAAGACATCGGCGAAAGACCGAATATTTATAATGAATCACCTGTTAGCCGACAGTCTCTAATTTCGGCGTTTCGTAGGAACATAAATTCTATTAATGAATGAGACATAACATGCGTCGACATTACAGACAAATATAAACATTGGCACATGGTGGTTTATTTAAACATCTGCGAGAGAAAGTAGACTATCGACTCAAATCAACGTATTTATCGATGCAGATTAACATACTGTTTACACAACTACTAGAGCTTCCGAACTAGGATATTATCAATGATTTATCTCATTTCAACATCAATCTGTTCATACAAAGAGGCATTTAAAATAAATTGAACTGAAATCAGTGGCGAAACCAGAAAAAAAAAAAAAAATCTGGAGGGTTTTTGAAACTGAAATTTTTTTTGCATTCTTTTTCATCTACTTTAAATGTGACGCTGTTATTCAGTATATTTAACCAAACAATTTCCATAGACTATCAATTCCATAGATTTATCAATTGAATGGTTGATTGGAACAACTTTGAATGTTACAAATACAAATTTTAGAGGAGAGTATTTTTTTCTGAGAGTGCAATTAAATCTGAAAAAGCTGCCTAGAAAAGGTCACATCCAACATTGTTAATAAACGTTTTTCTCCAAAGGGTAAAGATGAATCCAAATTCAGTTTTCAATAAACCAACTAACATTATTTCACCGGAACACCAATTTTGAAAAAAAAAAAAAAAAAAAAAAACCCGCACACACACACACACACACATTCAACGTTGTCCATTTCCTTCTTTCCAGTCCAGATCATTCATTTATGCATTTACACTATATGACCAAAAGTATTGGGACACTTTCAAAACTTCACAATTTAAAGGATTTCTCGAGAAATAAAAGACCAATTGCTTTGTAACTTTTTTTCACATAAAATGTTAAACTGTGAGCTTTTAAAAGTGCTCAGCTTATTAACTTTAAGTGGAAGCTCAACCAGGACGTATGATACTTCTTGAAAAAACATATTTATCTTGTGCAACATCATTAAGAGCCAAATTTAAAAAGTAACTTGTTTATTATGGCTATGATATATACAATGACATGTTAAAGGAAATATTGAGAATACGCTCTTTACATTATTAAGTAGCTCATAATACTTTAAATGACTTCTGAATCTAACATTCTAAGTCAAAGTATGAAACGTTAAACATACTGAGCTATGATATTCATATCAAGAGCAGTAAGCCGAAACTATCGGCAAAAACGGACAGACTCAATTGAGCTGTCGAAAGAAACAAAGTCTGACTTGGGTTGAAATTGAAAGGCAAGAGAGTGAAGCAAAGTGCCAGGAGCTTAAATGCTACCGGCAATTTGCATATTCTGCTGACGCGATCTCGTTTCAAGAAGGAATGAACGAATGAGAAAAAACCTAATGCAAATTAAGGTTGCCAACACTTTTGGAAAATAATTTACTTCCTTTCGTAACATAAAAGTTATATTCTAGCTGTCATTTTTCATTGAAAGTTATATCACCAATGCATTTAGGGGACCAGCAATAAAGTGAGGAAAACAAAAATGTTTTTTGATCATCATTCATCATAAATAGCTGAAAATAAGCTGTAAATTTCATAAATTAGGAACCTTCTATGTACATTTATTTTAGGACTTTTAATATAACTTAAAATATAACTGATATTCATGAAGATATAAGCCTTCTTTCAGAACTGCGAATTTTATTTGAAGGTTTTTGGCTCATAACGCGTAAAGTTTTCCATCAAAGCTTACCAAACTTTCAGAAAACTTGACAACACACAAGAGAAGTATGCATAATATTAAAATTTGAAATTTAAATGTTGAAAATTTGATGAAATATGAACGTTTAAAGCATTTTTTTTCTGCGATTTATAACTTTCATAGATAAATCGAAAGACTGCAATTTATAACTTTCATGATCTAAGCACCAACTAGATTTTCCAACTCAGAATAAAAGTTCAGATCAAAATGTTAAAAATTCAAAAATTTACCAGCGTTCTAATAAGTTGAATTTGAATAGCTCTCTTTGCAGACTACGAGTCGTGAGGGATCGTTTGCAAATAATATGTTTTTATCAGGAATCACACTGAGCAATTGCAAGCAAATGTTGCAAACGACCCCTAACGAGTCGTTGCCTATCATATTCAAATTCGGCTCATTATATCGCTGATAAGTTTCTGAATTTTTAAGATATTGAACTGGAATTGTTATTATGAGTTGGAGAATCTAGTTGTGGTTTGGATTATGAACGTTATAAATTGCTATCTTTCGCGCATGCGCATTGCGCAGAGAAAAATTAATTGCATTAAATGTCCATATATTATCAAATGTTCAACATTTTACTTTCAAATTTTAATATTTTACTTTTCTTGTGTGTTGTCAAGTTTTCTGAAAGTTTGGTAAGCTTTGATGGAAAACTTTACGCGTTATGAGCTAAAAACCTTCAAATAAAATTCGTACTTCTGAGAGAAAGATATAAATATCTTCTTGAATATCAGTGACATTTTCTCGAAAGTAAGTGAAATAATTGTACAGAATAAGGTAACTCATTTCTGAAATTTACAGCTTATTCTCAGCTATTTACGATGAACGATGATCAAAAAACATTTTTGGTTTCCTCAGTTTGTTGCTGGCTGGTCCCCTAAATGCATGGATGATATAACTTTTAACGAAAATAACAGCTGAAACATACTTTTTATGCGACCAAATTTACAAAGCAATTGGTCTTTTAACTCTCGAGAAATAGTCAAAAATGTGAATTTTTGAAAGTGTACCAATACTTTTAGTCATATAGTGTACATCATTTGGTTAAAAAAATACGAATGATTCGTACTGATATAACAATCATTTAAAAACGAAGAAAAAGGGCTAAATGTGTGTGGGGGGGGGAGGGCAGTGCATTAATAATTCATTATGCTGTGATCAGGACCTGCAACACCTTTAGTGTTACCAGATTAGGTTTGCCCCATCTATAGATCAAAGTATTTTATGAATGTCCGATGAGCGAGCGAAGCGACCTCCGCTTGCAAAGCTATCCGACGGAAGCTGCGAAAGCAGTTCTGGGGGTTCTCAAGCAGCTAGTATTTTTACAGTACAACAGGTCTTTTAGTATTTAATCCGCTTGGATCTTGCCGCCTGCGGCGGGCTGTTGTACCCCGCCTTCGTCGGTGTTCTTTGAAAGCCTTGCGCCCCCCCCCCTTGCCGCCAGCGGCGGTACAAAATTAATGCGCAGTACATTAATTTTTGGCGCGACATGGGAGCTTTTCCCCCGCTTACCGCCTGCGGCGGTATTTTGGAGGGACTACCATTAAAGGATCATGTATCCCCCATAATGACGGAATTTTAATAGTCCTAAGAATGGTCGCTTTCACCCAGGATATCTTTTAACAAGTGTTCAACAGACTGCCTATGCCTAATATGAAATTTGTGATAAGCAGAATATTTGAAAAACATTATTTAACTTCTATTAAGTCATGCTAATTTGTTTTAAGTAAATAAAATAAAAAAAAATAATAATAAAATAATAATAAAAAAAAAAAAAACAAGTAGAAAAATGTACTTTTCAAAAAAATTCAAGAGTCTGTGGTTAGTAACAGAGCAACATTGATTTAATTTCAGTTATGTAAAGTTTACCAGATTTCTCTGTATGTCAACTCGAATGGATACCGAGAAAGCGGAGTTCCATTCCTTCGAAGACAAAAATAAATGTGACTCACCACATCTCCCAACAACGATTGATACTTAATGTATCGATATCGCGGTGATTAGTAGAAGATGGCCTGAGTCAACGCCCTTGCTAGCAGTGATGAGAGGTGCGGATCGGGGCGGGGCGTGAGAAACGAAGAGAAGTGTGGACAGCAGCCACTCTCTCGTCCTCGGACACGATGTGATATCGCACCCACTCTTTCTGCACCAGATCTTTTTTTCGTTTCAGAATTTCTCCAGGAGCAAAGGGAAGTGAGGCTAAAAGCGGCGTGCCGCTTTTATCTTCGGCACAGCAGTAACAAATAGAAGCAGAAAAATCCGGGTGGGTAGGTTGTGTTCCAGTAGATCCCAATCCATTTTAGAGACGTAAGACGTATCTGATTTTGCATCGTTCTCTTAGTACTAATGCAAAGGCAAACAACACTGATTGCATCTCATTGCTGTTAGGGTACTATCACTTTTATGACGAGATGGTATGGTGCACTTCATTTCTGTTTGTTTTGCTAGAACTTAGGGCAACTTGCTGGTAACTCTACACAGGGGCGCCCTAAGTTTAATTTTTTTTTTTTGGGAGAGCAGAAATTCTCAATTTGTCGCATGGAATTTCAAATTTTGCCAACGATAAACACGGATACGCACGCAGAAGTGCATATGAAAGAGGACATTCGTGCTTTCAAAAATTGCAATTGTGTCCTCAAATTTGCCGAATCGTCAGTCACAATTCGCCGAGCAAGGAAAATTTTGGAAGGTCGCAGTGACCTCCCGTGACTGTCTATCAGGCCACCCCTGACCATACCAGTAGTCAAATGCCAGCCCCAGTGGACTGGCGGTTAGGGCTGTCGTCGTTCACCTCGCTCGATCCCACGAATATGCATAGGAATGAACCCACCACCTTTCTTGTGCTATATCACAATCTTAAAGCTTGTTCTGCTGAAATATCAAGCGGAGATGTTTCTCTTTCTATCGTAGGACAGGGGAATAGATGTTAGAGTTCTAAAGCCGATTTTTTCGAGTCTCATTGGGAATAACTTCAAAGTTTAGGTAAACGTCTAGGTGACGCCCTCAGACCTTCTGTCATTGTTGCTCCGGCACAAGATGCGTGTATGTCTCCTCTCGTGAATGCAATAAATTATAAGCTAGTTTGGTTACGAAAGAGTTTTCTTTATCCTTGGATACCCCTAACTTTCACATCTCTACATAGACAACCCAATAAACGCCTATAAAAGCACATTGTTCAGTCTTTTTAGTAGCGTCACCACGGAGAGGGAGAGGGAGGGGGGGGGGGGGGCTAGGAGCAGCTGCCCTGGATAACACCCATCTGCGGGTTTGCACCCAAAGTAAATTTAAGATTTTAATAAAAATATGAATACATTAATTCTGAATTGTTTTCCCAACAGGTCTTAAATTATATTTAACTGATCGAATTTCAAAGAAAATGGAGCACAATATTTCGGGAGAAGACGTTTACATAAATGCTTTTTTGGTAAATTTTGCATAAAATGCATTTGCAATTTATACTTTCGTTTCACTACAGAAATAAAAATGAGCTTTCTCAAGATTATGCCAATTTCATGTTTACGTAAAAAAAAGATTTGGCGAGGGGTGAGGGGGCGGTTGAACCACAAATCACCGTTTCTGGTGACACCCACACTGGAAACGCCACTTAGTTTTTTGTCTTTTTGGAACTATCAAAACAAAGCGAAAAGCATCATTTTCTGAAACACGCCTTCCTT